>NC_087318.1:12872500-13172500 GCF_037043105.1 Vanessa tameamea
GTGCATTTATGTCCTTTAATGAAGGATATATTGACTTTGATATAATCTTGTAAGATGATGATACTAAAGTGCTGGCATATTATTCAATAAAGTACGTACATGAAACAGTCCCACTGTTGGGCAATAAAAAATAAAATAAACGAGAGCGATTTTATTACAGACATGTCAACCAACGAAATTAAGCGCACGAAAAGTATTTCTAAAAGTGTGTCTAAATTCGAAGCCACGATCTCCGATAAAGATCCACGTAATCTACCCACTGTACCATATCGACTTAAAATGTTAACGTTCATGGTGTTATAATATTACCACTTACTTCATTAAAATACCGACGTTTTTATGTATAAATTTAGGACGACGAAAAGAGAATTACACTACCATGGACAAAAATTGAACTTATCATTCATATATAAAGATTCAATGTAATACTATATAAATAATACACTTAATTAAAAAAAAAAAAAACAAATGTACATTTAGAAAGCTGATAAAGTATATCTTCTATACGTATGTAACAATTGGACGTGAACTACTAGTATCAATGATTCAATATCTTCAAATACACATTACGATAATATCTTACATATATAACAGGCTTCGTTCTGTTGTCGGTACGATATAATATCGTGTAATTCTATCCTACACTTATAAGAGTTTATTTAATATGTCGGCTATGGATTATACTTGCCGCCCTTAAGCTGTGAAAAGCAAACAGGCACGCATATATTAACAGTGTTTTTATATCGATATCGATATCAGTAGAGTAATTAACTCGTGTACGTGCAATTATATGTATATATTATCATAAACCGTTGCTATTTATACTTGCCTAGTACTCTGTTAGTGTACCTGTATTGTATTTAATATAAAACTATTGATATACCAAAGGAACACTTTGTTATGTTTCTGGTATAAAATATACAAATAATCCACCCGATGGCGAGTGGTCACCAATATTTTGTAGACATTAGCGCTGTGAGAAAGTCAAGAAAGAAAACCATTCCATTAGCCAATGCACCGCCAACCTTGGGAATTAAAATGTTATGTCCCTTATGCCTTTGATTACATTGGATCACTCACGCTTCAAAACGGAACCCAGTAATACTAAGTATATATTTTACTGTTTGGTAGTAGAACATGTGATGAGTGAATACTACGCAAGTCTATTTAAATAATAATTATGTCTACCTGTCAAATATCATTACACGTAACAATTATTACAAAAATCACACCTCACCTGCCGATATTTTATAATTCCCCTCGGTACCTTGAACCAATCAAATATATTCTCATTCAGGTCACGTCAAGAGAAACGTACTCAGTAGATGTTAGTTGTAATTCACAAGTAAATTGTACAATAGATCCGCGTCATAAACAAAGATCTAAATAGTGTTAATTATTGACGATGCAAGAACGCTTCATTGTAAAGTTTATTTGAATAAAATAAATTTGATTTAATAACGCAAGTAACGGTATTGCAAAGGAAAGTCAAAAGATAAAATAGAACCATTAAAGTTATTCTTATATAATCAAAAAAAGAAATCTACCACCGGTTCGAAAAGAAACAACACCTGAAAAGAACTGTCTAAAAACACAGCGGTACTTTTTTTAACAATTGTATTGACAATGTAATTTTTCATATTTGGATTGAGGCGATCGTTTCATTCCCAAAGTGATAACTTGATATAAATTTGTTTTATATGCTATGACACACAAACATTCCTTAACTTCATGTGTATAGTAATTACTAGTCTCCATCATTCTCGCAACAGTCTGTTATGTCTGCAATTAAATTGATGTGTATCAGTTTAAATCATGTTTCAATAAACACGAAACCTATCCAGCCTAATATATCAGGCGAACTTTCCAGATCTCATTGTATCAGTTCCCTTTCAATATCATGAACCAATCAGATGACGTTCATTCATGTCACGTCAGACGAAAACACGCACCATCGTCTACATTACCAGTAATTATGGAGCTATCAGATTTTGCATGAATAATTTTATTTTTATGTCAGTTCTTTTTTCGTGCGATTTGAATTTAAATTTGTCAAACGCTTATTAAAGTAACATTCATTGTATCATAAACACAGTAAAAATATTTTTTGTAAAGGAATTATTTTGTTCAGGTTCTTCGTACGAATAGATTATGTGATTAAATTATAAATATTAACAATTCTTGTCTATAAATTCAAGGGAAACGGATTGATGTTTATCATCCTACACTAGACCTTTTGCTACGACGAAAGAAGATGAATAGTTTTATAAAATCTTTTGAACAATTAAAAGTATGTTTTAATGTATTAAGTACATAATATATAAATAATGTTGCTTGGCTAAAGCAAATTTAGTTTTATTATTAAAATTATGTTCCCTTCTACAACTCAAGGTTTTGAGTCAAAATGTTGATGTACTTTATTTTTCATATATATATATATATATATATATATATATATTTAATATTTTATCTTACCACATCCCTTGTTATATAAATCAGTATACTTAATACAAACTATATTATCTCAAACTGGAGAGTCGTGGCACAAATCCTCTGATATGATTCTCTAGCACACGTACGCAAATCTTCTAATGTCTGAAACGAGTCCTCACTTCGTCGCAATTGTTTACGATGACACTGTCTATACTTTTATTGTTCTGAGCCATTTCAATTCTCTAGTTTAAAAATGAATCGTCCAGTGCACAAAATACCGAATATATACTCGCAATAACTGTTATAAAACGTTCTCAATTGTACCTTCGAATCCTTGACCGTTTATATTTGAAACTTTAATCTCGTTACAAAAGTTTGAGTGTTTGAATTCCCATAAAGATCCAAGCCTTTATAGCAATCCAAATGTAAAGACTGGTGAAGCAATTCCGAAGTTAGAATGGGCAAAGTCTATCAACAAAGTTTTTACGATTCCCGATATTGAAGATGCTAAAAATCTGAATCGAATAGTGATTTCTATGCATTTTTTATTTATTGAATTATGATACAAAAATATACATATTTCTAAATTATTTATTTACTTTTGTTATTATATTACATTTAAAAAGTAGTTTGGAATAAAAATATGGGTTGTATGCAAATCAAAATTATGCTAAAAGATGGTTCTTAAAGAATTACTTAAATGATTGACTCAGTTTTGTCAACAGGAATGTTATTGAAGTATATGGACGTTTATAAAAATATTAAATTCAAATTGCTACATAAGTAGCCCTTTAAAAGCAAACAGTCTATATCTTTAGCATATTTTTGTTTTTTTTACGACTTACGGTTTTATTATTACCTTAGCAAATCACTAAAAATATTAAATATCGACTAAGATAGCTTCTTAAAAACAAAACTAATTACAAACAACTTTTATACGTTTATGAAGTAAAATTATTGGTTATTGATATGATAAACGAAATTCAAAATAATTAAACTCTTTGGACTGATGAACGTGACCATATACAGATACAAAGACTGCGCGCGCCGCACGTGTGACAGAATCAGGGATGAGTTTTTATACAATACTATTAAATTTCAAGCGTATCGTTTGCTTAACGATCGTCCGTGTCTCATAAAAATATAAAATAAACGTTTGTTTTAAATGCATTGTTGTTTCAACGAGGTCATAATGAATGGTTATGTATGTAGCTGTTTCATAATTTCATATTTGTCAATCTATAAATTATGTCAACAGCAAGAATATATAGAAATATCAATAAAACATTTTAATAACCATAATTATTAGGTAGATTATATATAATAATTAGCAGGCCACTTGAAGTTTCTTCTCATTTGCTAATTAACATACCTTGTAATATATCTAACGATTTATTTTTATTAAAAAAATACGTATCAAAGATTACTCTCCCCATTTCTTGATAAAAGATAAACTTTAAACGTATCTTTATAAATATCGAATCAACTGTCCGAAACTGCACAGGTTTATCATTGTTTATTTGAACGTACCGATTAGGTTGCTCCTTGGGTGGGGGCATAGGGGTGGGGATGCGCCTGCTCCCCCTGGGCCCCACGCTCATCGCGCCGATTGTCAAGCCGGAGCTGAAACAAAAACATCGTTCAGTATACTCCAGCTGATTGATGAAGGGACTCTGATAGGCTATGTTGAAACTGGAGTAGGAAATTTTAAAGCTAGTATTTCTCCTCGTCGTATGTTTTACCTTTAAGCAGTTTTAAATTTTTTTGATGAAATAGTACCACCAAAATAGTGCTCACCAAAAGAGGAAAAATACAGCTATTGATAAAAAATCTTGTGTCCAAAAGCGTCATTCCGAACATTATATCTTCCTTTGGATAACATACATGAAGTAGAATATGTTATACTATCAAACTTATCTTTAAATATAGACAAGTTTTACATACATATATGTTTATGTACTTTTATGATCGTATTGTTAAAACATCGTCGTTTACTTCTTTTGAATATAAACTTATGAGTTTCGTATCGAAAGACAATTTGTGTTTAAAACCCAATCATTAGCAATTTCTACCCATTGGTAGAAAAATCTGGACTACACAGTTGGATCGTTTTTAAAATAATGATACCTAGTGAGTTTTTATAAAAAAATATATTTATTATCTTAATAGTGTTTTGTAAATTACAGTAATTTAAAATAAATTGTTTTTGCCAGTGATATTGAAAAACACCGCTTACATTAATATTTTACGTACAAATAATTTTCTTTTAATAAAAATATTTCAAATCAAATTCCTAACCACAGTGCTAAGTCCAAATAAGTTTTTCCATTGTAAATATGATTCGTAATTTAGATAAAAAGATTTGGTCGTGCAATATTTGGACGCTCGCGTCCAACCTCGTGTTTATTTATCTTGGTAAAACAATTTTCTGAATTGAGACCAATCCTTTACAACCTCAATATATTATTATAGAATTCGAGTTGATTTACCATCTCTATCTCATTAATCTTAGATACTACCAACACTTATTGATTAAAATCATAATATAATATACTATGTTTATTTATATATATGCAATATGAAAACATAAAAAATGCCAGATAAATTAAGTTAAAAATAGCTTAAACCTTATTAAAAAAACACTGATCTCAACAATCGTTGACAGTGTCATAAAATACGGTATATAGAAAATTCAATCTTAATCTAATGCAATAAGGTTCGTATTCAAATAAGAGTACTAAGCTTAGGTGTATTCATCAGAGGGAAGCCTCTGACGTCAGCGCTATTGTGGAGGTCCTCAATGTTCCTCTCTTCAACAAGATACCTAGTACCTGGAATGTAAACTTTGTAAGCATTTGAGATTTGTAAACATTTTGTTTTAGCTGCTAACTACATAGTAATCAAAGCCGGTACGATTGGTATCAACGGAGCCTTTGAGAGCGTCGAGCGTCACGTCACAGTGGAAATTTTCTTTTGAATCAATATTTTTCAAATTCACACTTAGCGCGTCTGCTTCGCACCTTTTAACAAAAGCGACGTATTTTCAAAAGCTCGAACTTTTATTATCAACAAAGAATACCGAGTGTTAATTAGAGTTGGAAACGAATACTGCTTTTAATTAGTTAATAATAAATTTATTTTTATATTGTAAGGCAGCTATTTGATGACAAGTGGTCACCACAGCCTATAAACAATGGCGGTGCTAGAAATTTGATTGATTTTATATGTCGCTGTTGCGCCGCCAAAAACAAGAACTATAATATTACTCAGTTATTCCTTGTGAACATAAATACAAGGGCTCACTCTTATTCCACACCAGAATACAGAAATATAAATTTTACTGTCAACCAAGTTACGAGTACCTACTTGTCCAAAAATGATACTTTTAATATTGAGGTAGGTAATTGTTAATTTTACACTTTAATATCATTTGGAATCATTATTGAATTACGGGAAATACGTGTGTAATGTATATTAAAAACGAAAAAGTATTTACCGGTAAATGTCCCCGGATATCATATAAGTTAGTAGTGCTTGCGCGGATTTGAACCTACAATCTTAGATTAAGATTCACTTAATTTACACACAGGACACTCTCGAATCTGCTTACATAATTTTATACCTGAAAAAAGTCTCCTGGACTATATTCTATTCCACATCATAAACGACTTTTATATCAAACTAGTTGTCGCCCGCGACTTTGCTTGCGTCGTCGTCAGATGTTAGACATAAAAATCTATGTCCTTCCTTAGGTTTGAAGATTATTACAAACATAACAAATTTCATCAAATTCAGTTTGTTGAAAGAGTCACAGACAGACACACGGAGTTACTTTTGGATCTATAATATTATAATAAGATTATTTCAAAATAAAACAAATAGACTTTCATATTTATAAGTTACGATAACAAAAATAAAGTAGACAAAAGTAAGTTCGAATAAAATTAACAGGAATATTAAACCGGGAAAGTCTTGTTCCAAAACTCGAAGTCTTAAAATTAAACAGATTCCGAAGCAAACTTCCAACTCTTCGATGTAAATCAAATAACAAGAGGCATAACATTAATAAATCTATTTATATGCTAATTACTTTTAAATGCAAATGGAAAGAACTCTGAAGACGGAACTGTTCAATGGCAACGATATATATATCAATGACTAAGGGTGCAGGTTTGGTTACTTTTTCATGACATAGGTAGGCAAACGGACCACCTGATGATGCTTTGATGATTCCATTAATTAATTTAATCTCGATTGGACGTTTTCGATAAAAATGCCCCCCGAAGACACCTTCGGTCTCATTGGCGCAAAAGTGCCAAATATATTTATAGATCTGAACCCGCAGCTTAACCCACGTGGTATTTAGTTTGTGACGAAAATGATTCGAGAATTTGTATACAACCTCTTATCCTCAATATAACCCCCTCAAGCAACCTATACCCGTCCTTGTGGTCCAAGCTTCGTGCCAAATTTCATCACAATGGCTTCCGTGGTTTAACCGTAATGACGTAAAGACTTACAGACATACAGGCAGTAAAGTTATTTTTGCGTTTATAATATCAGTGTCCTATAAAAAGACCACTTAAACTATTTACAATTTTACTATAAATTATTCAATTATCCTTAAGTAGAATTTAACATACTTTCATAAAAGAGATTATTGTAAATATTTTAAAACTTATTTTAAAAAAAAAATCTAAATTTCCATCAAAAACATTTTTGGAAATCCATCAAGTTCCGAACGGCAATACAATTTGAATTTAAAAATTCAAAGTATGCGTAGCAAAATAACTTTGTGAAGTACGTATCACAAAATTTGTAACAGGTTCTGTATGTGCAAATAACAAAATATTGTGTATAGATAGATACCTATAATCTTATTTTTTTTTTTATTTTATCGAAGTATAACTTCCTTGAATTTTGACTCAGAAATTTATTAATACGCGTTATTGGGTCGCATGCTCTGTAATTTTTCTAGTATTTTGTTTTATTTAGATTTATGAAGGCACAGCAAGCAAATAAAAAGTAATAAATAAAAAATAGCGGTTTGGAAATTTAATGGCTTGGACTCTATTCCACCAAGCTTTTATGAAGCGAATCGCTGGGTAAATATTTCTTGTATATATGCGACAATTTCATCCATCACGCAATGATATAACGACTTTTTTATGCAACAATAAGCAAGAACTATATTTCATACACACAAAAAGCATCGGCGCTTGCCGGAGGTTCAACCATAAAAACTTCAGTTAAGATTAATATATTCTAATCACTGAGCCATGGCGATCATTTAAATCTAAAACGATAAAAAATCTATTATGAAAGATATGACAATGGACCAAGCGAACCCTAAAAACTCGGACGAGCAACAACGCCCAGTTAAATATCAAAGGGGAGAGAAACGCTGATACTATCACTTGCCATCGAACTTGACGGACGTAACCCTTTCATCTGAAATTTCATCTAGTTACTAAAGTCTGGTGTGCTTTTTAAATTACGCTTTTTTATAAAAGAGTTAAAGAGATAACAGAGTTGTCGTCCTGTGGAAATTTTGATTTAATTATATTCAGTCAATAATATTGGGCGTGTAGACGAGTATACGTCACGATTGTATTGTAACACTCATTTGACACATGTAACACACTGCGATGTTAAGGCCGCGCAAACGCGCCGCTTGGAGATTTAAAATAAGAACCTAATAGTCCAAGATCCCTGCTCACCGTTTCCGTGGGCCATTACTGCCGCCAGATGAAAAACTGTAACTGTTTTACTATTCTAAAATGACGTAGGTTTGGGGGCTCTGGGATCTTACTCTATAAATTTACAATAATATCTGGAAAAGTGTGCGTACGTGTGTCGAATCGGTATTTGTACGAAGCCGAACCCACTGTTAATGGTTGAGTATACTTTAATGGGCTATCTAACGGTAAGTGGTCATCACCACGCATAGACTACTACTGTGAGAAGTATTAACTATTCCATCGTCAATGTGTCACCAATCTGGGAACCTTAGGTTATGTCTCTTGTATTTACACCGGCTCACTCACCCTTCAAACCGGAACACAATACTACTAAGTAGGTATTGCTGTTTAGCGGTAGAATATGTGATGAGAGGTTAGCACACGCAGATAGGATTTATAACATTACTTCCCTTTGAACTAAATATTAATCATTGGATTGAACCTGCTACTCTTAATGCTGTTATACGCTTAAACTATTAAGCTTTAAATACTATGATACCTAAATGATATGTGTTGAAAGTGCATTTTAAATATTTTAATTAAATCACCTCATGAAGTTCACTCTTAGCAACTTTTGACCCTCCGCGACGTGTCCGAGCATAATGTTTAGTATTTTACACGTTTTTTCAACTCGATTGGACATTACTCTGACTAACATATGAAGGGGCGCGAACTAATGAAAACTAATCAGTAATCCCACATTATTATCAACATCATTAACATTTATATATAATAAGAAAATATAATCAATGTACCATTAAACAAATTTAAAAAGTTTGTTAAGATTTAATTAATTAATTTTATTATTAATTAAAAGATTACTTTTTAGTAAAAGTCGCTTGGATTTAGGTTCGGTTGCCATTACAGGACTGATTGAACACTTATTGTGAATATCAGGATTGAAAATCTACTTATTTGAAAAGAGCTACTATGCGAGTTTCTCGCCAACAAACCTTGGAACCTTATTCCAGCCTAGTATTCATTGTTACACTATAGGTATGTTGTATTTAATTGAGGTAGTTATCCGTAGTGATTCTTTTATTTAAATTGACATTAAAAACTTATCTTTATTGCCATTATTTCTAACGTATAAATATACGTATAAACTAAACAAGATGGTAAGTGGTCACAACTACCCAAAAATATTCGTCAAAAATTCGGTCAATGTCAATGCACCACAAACCTTGGTATTAAGATATTGTATTCCTTGCGCCTGTAGTTTAACTGGCTCATTAGAGTAACAAATTCGAAGTATTGCTGCTTGGTAGGATGGTAATATGTGACAAGTGGTACCTACCAAGACGATGACGATCCATAATGATCGTCAATAGACCAATCGTTTACCTAGATATAATGTTACCGTAGCAAAAAGCTCCAAGTCTCAATATAAAAGAGAAAATGAATCTCTTCATTCCGAATCCGTCTCGTGCTCGACTTTGCTAAGTTTGTTTGCATTAAGAAATTCCCAAGTCCTTTGAAACAATTTCCGATTATTTCATCAACTTACGGAATTCGAGAGGAATATTGCTGAGAATATAAAGAATGTTCTCGAAAGATTCTACATTTTATACTCTGTAAATATTAATAACGTCATATAAAAAGAAGTATCCAGACTTTCTGACTATCAACGTTTAGCCGTTTAGATAGAATACATTGATTTAATAATGGAATGCACCCAAAAAATTACAATTTCCGAATACATATTTTTTAAGGGAGGAGTACCTCTGTACTTTCTTACTTTTTCACATCCTAACATGTTCATGACGTCATTCGTTTTAGCACATAGAAACAAATATATATAGTCATATAAAGCAGCTGCCTGTGCATGCTTCGCTATGACGTATGAGAATGTTTGATGGTCATTTAACTAAGTCGCTCCAATGCGGGTTCATGCATACGTACCTAAGATCCCTCGTGATGTTTTCCTTCACCGCCAAACACTAGATGAAAAATAATCACAAATTGAACACATGAAAATTCAGTAGCAATTCTCATTTCGTTTGAACCTGCAATCATCGATAGAGATATACGTGACTTAACCACTGAATCATCTCGACTCAATATAGTTTTTAAAGAAATAAAATTCTCATAAATTTAGATGATTTAATAAACTTACTTGAAAATAAAGCATCCGTCCTAGCTGAATTTGTAAGCAGATTGATTTCGACGGCAAGGCCATTTTACCTATAAAATTTCAATATCGAAGTTAAATGGGATTCCAGAAATGGTATCCTCATTTCTAGTCAATGAAATTGCATCTAATTCCCTTTCAATCTCTCGTTCTCTTTGTTTCGGATGAGGGAAAGAGATAGATAATCAATTGAACGATAAATTGTGGCGATTTTTTTCTCATGAAATATAAATATTTCGAATAATTTTTATGGTGATTTGTTGCCAATGTTATAAAGAAAATTAATTTGATCTGTTTACTTCATAAAGTCACTATCTATTTGTTATCACGCGGATATGGACAATTGCAATGTGGCTTACTTGTAGTCCCCATCATTTACACTTTTCAAAATAATATGCTATTTTTTTAATATGGAATATCCAAACATACTTATTACCTTAAGTTACGTATGAATCGGATTAGCATTTTTTGCTTGAATCAGAAAAAAACAAACTAAACCACTCCAACATAGTTGCAATATTTGTAAAAATATGAGTACTATATATATTTTATAATCAACAAACACACACACATAAACAGTCAGAAAATATATATATATAATGTATTAACTAAAAATCGTCACGCGTTTTTCTACTGACATTTACAACTATTTGCTAACGATACAATTTTATAGCCCCATGTTGATTTTTAAACATAATAGAGCTTCGCTTATTGACAACCCTAAATAAATACAGGGATTTTATTTGCTATTGCGAATGGCAAACTGCTTTAATGTTACAAATTAAAAAGGGGTCTAAACCTCAGCGCAGGGCCCACGGAAGTGGCACGTTGAGTCGAGTGTTTCCGAGCGAAGTGCATGTCTCATACGTTTAATCACATCCTTCAGCTTTACTTTCATGTCGTGAAGGCTATGCGTTGAACGAATTAAATCGGTACTTTATTATATTTTAATTAATTCATCATTACCCAAAGAAAAAATGTACGGCCATGTTTCTTACTCCTATAATTTGTGGTATTGTGAAAGTCCACCTGATTATGTATAACTTATAAAACACGCTCTTACACGTTTCTCCTACATGCAGTCCCACATACCATGGGGAGATGTTCCCAGGAGTTCCTTTGCGGTGCCTAAAATGCCTGGTGGGCCATAGCACACCGGAATACCCACTAAAAACTGCGGTGCCCACCCTCCCTCTCAGGGGATCTTGCGCATGCTGCCGTGTGTACCTTCTCCTAACTATTAAGTGAAGTGTAGTGTAGTGTAGTATAGTGGCTAGATATAAGGTCCCATATTCCAAGGTTCTGGGTTCAAGTTCCAGGTTGGGTCAATAAAACGTTATTCCTGTCAAAAACTTCTTAGCAGCAGTAGCAACCGTTTCGATGTTGGAAGTGTTCAAAGTCTCGTGCCATTGAAAGATTATACAACTGCTGATCCTGAACTCTTTTGATTTGCTGATCCATCGAATTATGTTAGGGACAGATTAGAAAGTGGATTTATGAACCCACGAAAATGCTGCCGTAGGCGAAATTGGTAAGGATGTCATTTCTATCAGCCGACTTTTTTTATGATATCAGTAGGCGGACGAGCAAATGGGCCACCTGATGGTAAGTGGCCGTCACCGCCCATAGACAATGGCGTTGTAAGAAATATTAACCATTCCTTACATCACCAATGCGCCACCAACCTTGGGAAGATGTTACGTCTCTTGTGCCTGTAGTTACACTGGAACACAACAATACTGAGTACTGATGTTTAGCAGTAGAATATCCGAAGAGTGGGTGGTACCTACCCAGACGGGCTTGCACAAAGCCCTACCACCAAGTGTACGACTTGCTAAACTGCCTTCCAAAAATACTAAGTTATGTTTTACAATGATGCCATTTCTAATTTAATATCCAATCTAGATTGCATAGATATGTCTAAGTAAAACAAATTTAACGAATGAGTGGTTACATTATCGATTTTGCTTTAACAGATTCAAAGTAAAACTGCAGCATCCGCGATATTGTGTAACTTTGTGCAGATCTAGGAATATATGCATCCGTAATTTTATCACCAAACAACAATACTTTTTTTACATTAGCAGCCTGTAAATTTCCCACTGCTGGGCTAAGGCCTCGTCTCCCTTTGAGGAGAAGGTTTAGAGCATATTCCACCACGCTGCTCCAATGCGGGTCGGTGGAATACACATGTGGCAGAATTTCCTTGGAATTAGACACATGCAGGTCTCCTCACGATGTTTTCCTTCACCGCCGAGCACGAGATTTGAACCCGAAATCATCGGTTAAGATGCACGCGTTCTAACCACTGGGCCATCTCGACCATCACAACAATACTTGGTATAACTATATTCCAGTTTAAATGATGGGTGAGCTAGTGTAATTAAAGCCACAAAGGCTGAACCACTTTTGCTTTCATAATTAGTAGTGGATTTAGGTACGGAGTAAGTAGTGGTCCATAAGAACATCAATGAGAAATTGCGGGCACTTACCACCAAGTGATAATTTACCTTCCTTAAACAATAATAGATTATGATGGTATCAGTAATATTTATCCATTGATTTCCAGTAATATTCGATATAAACATCAGTGCCTCTTAAAAAATTAGTTCGAAACCCTAGATACACAAAATATGCCGAGTATATGCTCAACAACTACCTACGTCGAATGTCCCCGAGGCCATTGCGCCGTAAAACATTTCGTGGGCCACGCTAGTCAGGGTTTATAGAAATGTCGCCCGAGGCAGTTTGCGATTAGTGCTATGTATATAATTACTACGAGAGTGATGACACGTAACCTCCTTGCGGGGTAAATTGAGAGGCATGGTGCATACACGACTACACTCGACAATGCGAAAAAACCGATCTAATACTCTGAGAAAATAAATTATAAATAAAATTAAATTCCATAAAAAATATAATATCCCCATTTTATCATGTTCAGATGTGGTATTTTTTCTTCAAATTTAAATTGGACCACAAGGTAACCGTTCCATACAAAAAAAGTCCAATTCGGTTGATAAATGACGGAGAACTAAAATAGCAAACATTGACAAAATGCAATCGAATCCGAAGCGTCTTCGTTCCACTTTTTTCTTTTTCAAAACTATTTTTCCAAATACAATCCTTAATACTCGAATTAATTTTCTTTTTATTTATTCTAGTTATTTGCTATAAGACAAGTTACTTTAATATTTTTCACTCAAACAACGAATTCATCTGGTATATACAAGCAGTTTTTACAAACAAACAGAACAGTAAATAGTATTTAAGATTTGTTTTACATTTGTTTTATGTTTTAAAAAACGCGGTAAAAACTACAAAGATGTGCGGTTCAACGACTGTAATGTTATTTTTACACCTGCATTGAGTTAGACTATGTGTAAACAAAATAGGGCTACAATAATCTCGGCGGCTATTGGTATACCTATCGATTATATTAAATAACTATATTTAATATTTCAATGTTTCCTTAAGATGCCATTTCAGTTTTACTAACTTTAACGACTCTTCAGAAAGTAACGAACATTAGCAACATAGTATATTTTGTTGATATAAAATATACTTTATTCAAGTAGACTTTTACATGCGCCTTTGAATCATACTTTTACAGAACTATATCAAATGTAAAGCTACCAGTTCGTAATGTAGATTCTACCGAGAATGACCTAACTTAGTAGTTACCTTTTTACAACATTTTTAATACAAATTATATCAGTTAAATACAATAAAATGTTTATAATATGTCCTTCCTGAAATTCAACAAGCTTTAATTCCATGCTTTTTATTCTCTATATAATCAATATAATTTTGTATTGAATAATATTTATTAATGTTTTGTTTAACAAACTATTTGAATTAAAGAATCGGCAAAGTGAAAAATATGTATTATTTAAGTATATTTGCTAAGCTCTGTAATATTACAAAATAGCAGTACTCAATTTAAAAAAAATGAAATAGGTATCGTTTATTTTGTCATATGTGAAGTTTAATATATAATCAATGATCAAATAAGTTATAAATGTACATATAATACATGAGACAGCCCTAGGTCTATGAAATCTGTTTATGCGCACACGCACCGATGTCGGTGCGCGATTGATGTACGGAATACAGCTGAAACGGAATCAACATGATTTACATCGGATAAACTCGAAAGTAATGCGTTCTGTGCATTTGATACATACAAGCTTTGTTTGATTCAATAATATAATTCCTGTAAACCAAATAAATTTAGTTCCGCATATTGTGGATATACAGGATAAATAATTATTTTTTTGCCAGTTCTTCTCGGTGAATTTAAAGTCTGAAACGATACCTTTACTGCCTACTCGAAAAGATTGTGATGGCGGAATTAAATCTTTATCATTACTTGCCCTTAATCGATTAATATGAATGCCTGACTTTCCTCTGGGAATCCTTTTCCAGCTCGATTTATAGATATGCGTCACGAATAGTCCTTTAGTTGGTTCTTACAGACAATGCTGATTGATTGAGGTGGCCGAAAATTTAATTAACAACGTACCACAAATACATTACCTAAAACTGATGGCTTTTTATAGAGTACAAACTGTATACCAAATGAGATATCACATCGGAAACTTCAGAATCCGTCAAATTATCTTAAGTATTAGAGCAAGGCAGGATTGCTTATGGACGAATTTCCATATTTGGAATTTTAAAAATGACGAACCTCTTTACACAATTTTAACCACAACGTAATCCTCCAAATTGATAAATTTAAAAAAACCGTATACATTTTGCTCATAAACAGACCCATAATGAGCAATTTATATATATCTAACTTCAAATATGGAGAACTTCCATACAAATTTTCATCCCCATTTCCACCCTTTTAGTTGATTAAAAAACCGTATAATAACTTTATTTTACTAATAAACAGAAGTACAGTACGGATTTTCCTATTTCTAACATCAAAATGGCAAACTTCCTTACAAACTGTTATGCTGAATTTCTCCGTCTTAAGGGATTAATTTAAAATATACATCGCAAAAAATAAAAATTAAAAAAAGTAACAATTTATCTAACATTAAAATTTACGAACGTTTTTGTGTACCCTATTATGTAACGAATACCGTACACGCCTAAATAGTGATTTTAATATTTTGACATTAGAATAAATTAACAAAAAAAAAATTTCGAAAAATCCTTCCTTAATTCTCAGCTACGCTTATTAAGGAATTCCTGCGCATTTGTAAGGCACTAAGTTATTTTAAAATATGAATAAAAAAAAAATTTTCGACCAATAAATCGAGATAAAAACTATCATTTCAATTTAAAAATCAATACTAATTTTTAACCTCGTTAACATAACTTTCAGTTTATTGAATTATTATATGAAAACAGTAACATCGTCGTAAATTTGCAGTTGTAACTTTTACAAATAACAAAATATTCGTTATATTATAACACTAAAATATACTTTGCTCTTACAACGGTCGAGTGGGCTGTTAATCTGCTAGTGTTAGCGTTTGCATTCAGAATCTGTAACAAGCGATAGTCACACTAATTAATATGTACATTAAGGATGAAATCCCCGTTCACGTGTATTTTTAAAGCGTTTCGCTCATATTTACAATGACTCGTGGCGATGTTTCGCTGCACTTTAAATTGATTGGTTACACATAACTACATACAAACGTATCTTCAATTAATAGTAGATATTCATGTAGATATGTCTATATAAATGTAGAATTATCAATATCAAAATGATGTAAGAATAAACCTCACGTAGGGATGTAATCTAGAAAATTACACGTGGAATTTATTAAAAATATTATATTTTACTATAAAATTTAATATCTAGATACAAGCCGTGGTTCCGTTAGCTTTTATTTAATTTTAGATAGGCGAAGCAATACTGTTTAGTAATAATCTTCACTCCTTACGACTGGTAATTATTGCATTAATTACAAAACACTATGAAGCCTATATGCACCTTAATAAAAATCTATTTAGACGCACAAAATATGGATAATAATGAAAAAGGTTAAGACTAATGGATAAGACGATCCAGGACAACGCATGCGACCAATGATTGCGGTTTCAAACCCAGGCAAGCTGCACTGAATTTGCTTTATTTGTTTATAATGAACGTGCTCGGCGGTGAAGGAAAACTTCGTGAGGCAAACTGCTTGTGTCTAATTTCAATGAAATTCTACCACATGTGTTCCAACTAACCCGCATTAGAGCAACGTGTCGGAATTAGCTGCAAACGTTCTCCTCAAACGGAGAGGTCTTAGCCCAGCAGTGGGATCTTCACAGGCTGTTACGTACAATGACAGCTGTATAATGCAATCAAATTTCTCAAGACATAATTATTGTAATCATAATACCTAACACTCAGAAATTTGTAGTTACACGAACATCCAAGTGACCAAGATTACATGCAATGCATATGATACAAGTTACTAAATCGTACAAGAAGCAAGCGACTTTAAAGAGCACCAGTAAGGCAGAGACATGTAATCACTCAGAAAAAAACACTCGCTACGTTTTATAAGAGATCTGTGCCGTGATATCCGTGTATGTCTTTCACAGTCACGCCATCGCTTGTGCCGATCATTTGTAAACATTACCCTAATCTAAGATAATTGAACAGGTCGAAAGATATTATTAATATTTGTAAAACCTATTTGTGAGAAAGAGATATAATTTTAACCGAAGATTACGTGTCTCACGGAAGCTCTAGTGATTTTTATGTGCTTAATTTTTTGTAAGAAAATCATCGTTAACTTGCACGTATCAGATGTAATTCTGCCACGTGTGTTAATCACGAATATGCATTTGGAATAAAATCCAAAACTTCTCTTAAGGAGAGAAGACTTTTATAACTCTGTTATTACATACCTATGTAAAGAAAGAAATAGTTTTTCTTAATTTTTGTCATATTACTACAGAAATTAGGATCAAGAATCAACACCATTATCCTCAGTAAAAAAGACAATGAAAAAAAAAAACCAAAATACACTTTTGGGTTCTCATGAGCACTGTTGGACTTTAAATATTAAATTGGGGCTGTAGCTTCATTTATACCATTTTTATTTTGACGAACCTAGGACGTAGTGACTCAATCAGATATTATTTTTATACATCTATCTTCGATCCAGTAAGTCCGGAGTTTGCGAGATGTTTTTGCAGCTCTTGTCACAAAATTACCAGTTAATGTCAGTGGTCGACGCCGCCCACAAACATTGATTATGTAAAAAACATTAAGCATTTCTTGTATAACCGATGCGCTGCCAACTTTGGGGCCTAAGAGGTCCTAATATATGTAGTTACACTGCATCACCTACCCGTCGAATCGGGACACAACAATATTAAGTTTTGTTGTTTAGCGGCAGAATGTAGAAGTAGGTGGTACTTACAAATACGTGCTTGCACAAAGCCCCACCACCGAGTATTACATTACACTTATTAAAAATATAAGTAATGAAAAAAGAGATTCAGTAACATACTCGTAATCTTCATTACAAAAGGCGGCTTTATTGCTTGCTAGAGATTCACTTTAGGGATGATGAACTTTAGAAGGTATTTGATAATTAAAATGAGGGTGAGTGCTGCCAGTGTTATACCTACACAAAAATCGGAACATACGTCAC
Source organism: Vanessa tameamea (assembly GCF_037043105.1). Lineage (NCBI taxonomy): Eukaryota > Metazoa > Arthropoda > Insecta > Lepidoptera > Nymphalidae > Vanessa > Vanessa tameamea. Next base: position 12,890,428 of record NC_087318.1, read on the forward strand.
AGATATTATTCATTTTTTTAAAGTTGCACCTATATCTACAAGTTTCCGGCTGCGGCTTCCCTCGTATGTGAGAAGGGGTGTATACTTTATTCCGAAATAAAAAGTAACCTATGTGCTATTCAAGACTATAATCTACCTCTGTCCCAAATATCATTCAGATTCGTTCATCCGATCTGGCGTAATTGAGAAACAAACATCCATTCATCCAAAATTTCGCATTTATAGTATGAGTACTTATATTTTTCAAATATGATAAAAGATTCAGATATGACCAAAATTAGAAGAAAATACATTGTAAAGCGTGCACATACGTTCCTAAAATTATGTCACGTGCACAGAATAGAATAAATATCCTTTTCTGATGATCTTAGCTATAAATAAAACTTTACGTGATTAAGAACTCAGCTCCTTACATGCAAAAGCAGATAATATTCGTATCCGTATTCGTATCGTATCCGCCAAACTCAAACATTTCTTTAAAATATATGAGGAGCAATACAACCCCGTATCACACAGTATAAAAACAGAGAGAGAATTATTATATTTTTTCATATTAGCATGGAATTTGTGCGTAAATATGAATTAACATATTTGTCAAAGGAATTACAATAAATACCAGCCGTCTCTGTAATTCACATCACGAAGGGTTATAACTGAGTTACGAAGATTTATAAAGATCTAAATTGGACATATTGTATACATATTTATAATTATATTGTGTCGTTTATTATATTTAGTGTAAATAAGCAATATGGATATAACATCTTAGTTTCTACGGTTCGTGGCGCATTTTTGACGTAAGGAATGGTTTAGATTTCTTACTTATATTAATAGTGGCCCAGATATCCGCCTAAATATGTTATTAAAAGTAGTAACAATAAATAAATGTATCAGTTAATAAAATATTCTACATCACACCAGTAAATTGTTTGGATTTAAATTTCATAGCCGCGACAGACGTGGAGCGTGGTTTTCACGAGTTTTGACGAAAAACGACCAAAAATTTAGCGTAGTGTTCAAATATGCGTGCGATTCTACTGTTATTTTTCACCGTTTTAGTTCAATATTTTTCAAACGTTTAACGAAAAATTTATCATGTCCCGTGGACACAGTCGGTCCGTTTGTTTCAGCTGCTTTTTGAAAGCTCTATTACAAAGATAACTTTATTGGTTTTAATAATAACAGTTTGGTAGTTATATTCGTTTCCTTTTTTTTACAATTTGATTATTACTAACTTGGGGTCAAAGACCATTAACAGAATTCAACTGGTTTATATATTTCATACACAATACTGTAAATAAATGAAATCAATATATTGTTTATTCAAGTAGGCTCATAAAAGCACTTTTGAATCGTCGTGTTTTCACTGTTGAATTAAATGTAAAACTACAACCGGTTCAGAAAGTAGATACTACCGAGAAGAACCGGCAAGAAACTCAGTAGGTACTCTTTTCCACCATTTTAATTACAGAGTATGTCACTAAAGAATTATTAAATTTTTATATATCCTGCCGAGAAAGACACTTTAAGGTTAACTGAAATGAGATTTTAAAGCAAATATAATAGTATTAAGGTTAGAGTGCGTGAGTTCAAATCCGAGAAAACATGTTTGATCTTCATGTGGCTGATTTGTGATAATAATTCATCTTATGTTTATAATGTTATTAGAAAAGGTATCGAAAGGCCTTTTTCTTAAGGAAATGGGAGGAGCGGTTTGATCAACATTGGGACATATACGGGCCGTTTCTAACTTTTAATTATCTTTTTGAAAAAAATATTTTTAACTAATGATTATTTGTTTTAGTATCAACTTGATACTGAACGGTAAAAGACGTGTGAATACCGAATTACAAAAAAAAATCCTAGAAATTTTCTCCCTTAATATTTTCAGGCTTTAAATCTCATTTCACTAGCGCACTTAACACTATTCTTTGCGTACCTCCTTGTTCTAGATGTTTACAAAGGCCTTACAAAAGATTAAAAAAAAAAAATACTCAGACAATTTAACCACAAACTTTACACCGTTTGCCAAATAGTTACCAACTTAACCTGAATTTCAGACGTAAGCGTAAACCAAAACAAATGCGCCTTAACGAGCGCATTCCGTTAACGAGAACCACAGGAAATACTGAATACATGTTAACATATTATGGCTCTTATAGTGATGGTTATAAGGGCTATTATAAAAGCTATATATCTTAAGTGTTGGATGGAGAGTTGCCTTACGTTTCAGTTTTGAAAGCCTGTGTATATATTTGTTTTTAACAATACTTTAGATTATATCATTACTGAATTTATATGTTACTATTTCATAGCTGCGTCAGGTGTAAATTAGAACAAAGAAAGATTTAATTAAATATCTTAATTACTATCCCGAGTAATCTAAATTTACATCAATTTGAAAGATTTTATATGTTGAGAGCATTAAAACAACAACGCATGATACTATGTGTATAAAAAATAAGATATAAATGATAATGGTCTGTAGTACAAATGACATATTTATTTATTTGGGAAATAAATCATTGAATATCATTTAATATATATGTCACCGTAAAATTGTAAATACCGTTAGATTATAAACTATCTCGCGAGATTGTGAACTGTCGAAAGATTGTGAACCGTAACATACTGCTTACAATAACGCATTACTTTTCGGTAGATTATAATCTACCGAAGCTAATTAAAGTTAAATTATAAAAACTGTAACCTAACCTAACCTAACCTAACGGAAATGTCATAATCTATTGAAATTTTTTTACGTTTTATTTTGAGTTAAATCACCGTTCATAATATCTCGGCAGCTTACGCGATAATATACATGAATTAAGATTGAAACTTACGTTGAATTTATCTTGGTACATACAACAAATGGTTTGTCTGCAGGTCTACAAAAATGTTTCAATACCAAAATGAACTTTATAATTAAAACCATATGACTGAAATTCACATCGTCGGAATACATTTGGGGATGATGCTAAATGCTGACTGACAATTTCTCTCATGCCCTTTCATGTGGCTAAAAGCCTAATCTCCTCCACCTTAAATGTACTCACCAAATAATATTAGTAATTTAATGCACTAGCCATCACCTTTTTAAGTTTTTTTTCTTTAATGATTTAAGTATTACAATCAACATCGAGGTAAGCTATCCTACCGTCCCATTAAGCATTCATAAGACTCTAGACCGTCAGTGGACGCTAACTGTTAATTTACTTTAGTTCTATCGATAGTATTCTACAGCTTAATCAGAATCAACACACACGAGTATAGAACTATGTATAAGCAAAAGGGACATAGCATCTTACCTCCCAAGGCTGGTGGCGATTGGCAATGTTAGGAATGTTTGATATTTCTTACAGCGTCAATCTCTATATGCAGTGCACAGTAGTGACAGTCCATTTTCCCGTTCGCTTAACTATAAATCTTTTAATTTAATAAAAAACAAACGAAGTATTTATTTGTGCTGTTCATCATTTGTTAATAATAATAATATCGTAACAACAAAGAGAACCAATCGCTTTTTTGTATTACAAGCCTTTGTTAAAGGGATCAAAGTAAAAAAACACTGTAATTACGAATTCGTAGAGCAGAATTGGTAGGTCTATAATCCTAACATTGAATTTCATCCGATCCTCGTAACACCCTTGATTCGAGTAGAAAATTCAATTACAATCGATTACATTAAACTTGCAACAATCGAGTAAAAAGAAACTAATAAAAAATTCAAATATCGATTCAACAAGGATCCAATTTGAAATTTCTTTGTTTATTGAATGAGGGTGAAATTTTTGTTCTGAATACGACGTAAGATAACACATTCACGAACGTGTCTGTGTGCGTGTGTTATTCGACCCTCGATGATTGAAGTATTAGCACGGTTTGCGTCAGAAGGGATCCTGAACTGTACATTATATTAATAATTCATTTTAAATTAGTATATAACGTTCTGGTGCTTTCGTTGTATGATTATATGACCTTTATCATAATTAAATAATGGTGAAGAATATTTATTCAAATAGAATACACTTAATTAAGGGCTTTTTAATCTGTGGTAAAGGAAATGATCTACAAAAAAGTCCGCGATGGTATGTGTATTTCTTAGGGATAACCTACAATAATCATTTTTTATCCTTTACTTTTTACGAGAATTAATGGTTTATTTACGAAATGATTTTAAGCAGTACATCATTAATCCTTATCCAATTAAGTACCTTAAATACATTGTGCATTTAAAATTGATCAATGTGGCCGTTCACTTTACAGCATGTAATTTAAATCAATATATTCGAAGATATTACAGATTTAAAATGCAGGGACATAGTGGTTTGTATTGTCTAATCACAAAAAGCTATAAACGTTGTGTATGAAGACATTCTGTAGTATGTTTAGTATCAGCATTGCACACGTGCGAAGCCGGGCCGGGTCGAATAATATATTTTAATGGAATATTTCTTTTCCACTGAAACATTTGCTTGTAAAAACTCACAAACAAATATAAACTATTGTATCAATTTCGACACATAACTGACTATAGTTAGTTGAAACCTTACCCAGTTTTATTTTTATACAATAAACATCAATCAAAAAGTCGTTAAATCAACGAGTGCCATCGAATACATCCACTAGCTGTTCAAAACCAAGGTCCGTTTATTGATATGTCGTTCCAAACGCGAGCCGTCAGAGTTTAGTATTCCTGAATTCCACAGTGTAAACAGCGTGACTATTGTTCGGACTTTTCAAATGTTTTTCAATGGTCTCATTGTGAATCAATGGACCAGACGCCACGATACGACGATTGTCGACAGTGTATTGTAAATTATACGTATGCTTATATCATATTTTTATGGACGTTTATTTTAGCGGAAAACGAATTGGAAACGTTGAAATAGTAGGTAAATAGTTTCGAATATTTATTTCAGCCTTTTGAAGGGTTTGTGTCGAGTCGTTGACGTGAGATTAATACTTCATATTGCCTTGCTCGTTAAATTACAAGTCTAAGATGTTTTAGTTGTTGGCGGCATATTTATGTTATATGAGGTAGTACGTGGATTCAACGACACGATTGCGGTAGGTATTCAAAACATCTGCGCTTAAGATAGAGATTCGGATTGAATATAATACAATATAGAAGAGAATATTAATTAGTATTCCTGCGACAGTATTACCATTCGATTGCCTCATCCCGTTTGGGTAGAGCGAGTTTTCCCTGACAATTAATTCTACTTAAGTCAAATCCAATGAATGACACAGATAGTTCCATACGTAATGACACAAACATTTCAATATTTCGGTCGTTCTCTTATCTCATCGCCTTCCTCGCGCCTGGCTCTCGTCATGTAATGTCATGATCGGGAACCTATATCTTGAATTAAAATTTCTGGTTCAATTTTGGGCACCACTAAACTTTCTTAAGCGTAATTGTAGTACTTCATATTTCAATACAATAATTAAATTAAATTTTGTTGTTTTATAACGTCACCATTTAATCGAATTAAAGCAATATACCACAATTATATATTATCTGTTAAAATATATCTACTTTCAGTATAAGATCTTGATAAGGAAAATATTAAATTGTAATTCTGTAAGCACTAATATTCATTTCGAAAGTGTCTGTTGAGTGTTGCAGTAATTATACAGCGTGTGTTAAAGATACATAAAAATAAGTAAAGTGCGCTCTGAAGTGTACTCCAACCGGTTGAAAATATATTTTTCTTATTTCTAATGCGAAAAAATGTAAATAAAAGAGTTAAAGTAATAATATAGTCATAATGTAAACAGAGATTTTGTTTAAACAGAAAAGTAACAGCCTGTAAATCTTCCACGGCTGAGCTAACCTTCACTATTTTTGAGGAAAAGGAGCTTATTCGACACGCTGCTTTAAATCGTATTGGTGGATATATGTATGTATGTTCACAAGCGGCAATTTTTTTTTTTTTAATGGTTAAGTAGCAAATAGACAACAGATTGCAAGTGGTCACCATCGCCCTCTATAAGAAATTTTAAACAAATCAAAACAATAACCTATATTCAATATAGAAGCATTACCTTAAGTTATTAATTTATTGTCAAATTAAAAATTACTATCGGTTCGAAATATAAAATACCCTGATCTGAGAAAAACCGGTGAAAGGAACTCAGCGGTTTTCCCTGCAATTACACCGGCCCATTCGCCTCCTTTTAAATCGGAACGCGATAATACTCTTTGGTGGTAGAATATGTGATGATTGGGTGGTACCTACCCAGACACATTTGTACAAAGTTCAACCACCGAGCCATTCAGCATCATCATCGTCCAAAATATTTAGTAAACATTTTAAAACCATTCAAAATATGACATAGCAATAAAAATTAAATACCAATTAAAAAATATACATATGTATGTTTTTAAACATGTTAAAAATACATGGAATTCGTATTTCTTGATTTTAATAAAGAATTTATAAATGCAATTGTACATATTATAGAGAGTTTGTGATCCACCCCGGCTTCGCATGCAATTAAAAAATGATATGATGTAAATATAATTTATACCCTGTAGCACTCAGAAATAACGCAGCTCTGTGCCAGTGATTTTTTTTTTGAATCTGATCATTAATTTTGGATTTTATCCCTTACTTACAAACAAACATCACATCTTTACCTCTTTAAAATATTAATATAATGTATTTTCTTTGTAGAAAACGAGTATATAGATACAAACATTTCAAGAACCTGAATAAGATATGTTTTGATTAATATTTTCTAACTTTATTTTGACATATGTGTGTGTAAATAAACATATGCGAACCTCATTGTGCGTATTAACAGCACAATGGCCCGAAGTATACGCTTAAAATACTTCAGTCGCCAGTAAGAAATAACTTGAAACGTAAAATGAATTCGTTGCAGTGACAACTAGTGTTTTGAACGGCCATAACCGATGTTTTGTTACTGTTGTTGAATACAAAATATTTAAAAATATATGTTTAATTCTTAAATTTAAATATTTCAATATAATACATTACAAATAAGTTATTCAATAAGTGTAACATAACTTCTCCGAACATGTTTTAATCAGAATGAAGATTATGGTCAGTTTAGAGTCGAGCCAACCTCGCACGACATATTCTAGTGCACAAACACATGTGCTCTCTCACAATACGATGGAACAGCAAATCCGGTACGATCTGAATGAGTTCAGGCGCAGGACCAACGGCTGTACGAACTTACTACCAACTTCGCCTCGACATGAGGTTTGAACCTAGGAACTCAGGCACTGTGGCCTTTTATCTTTGATTACTGAGTTATTGCGCTGTTAAACCCTATTATAAGTTTTGCATATGTCCATTATCCACACACATATAGTTAGAAAGTTTTATTTCTATTTGTTGCGAATAGTTACGGTATAGACCTACTCTATAATGCATACATTACATTAGCAGCCTGTAAATTTCCCACTGCTGGGCTAAAGGCCTCCTCTCCCTTTGAGGAGAAGGTTTGGAGCATATTCCATTACGCTGCTCCAATGCGGGTTAGTGGAATACACATGTGGCAGAACTTCGTTGAAATTAGACAAATGCAGGTTTCCTCACGATGTTTTCCTTCACCGCCGAGCACGAGATGAATTATAAACACAAATTAAGCACATGAAAATTCAGTGGTGCCTGCCTGGGTTTGAACCCGAAATCATCGGTTAAGATGCACGCGTTCTAACCACTGGGCCATCTCGACTCTATAATGCGATTAAGATTAATTCATAATATTGTAATACACATTGATAGATTAAACATGGGGAAGGAGCCCATCCCGCACAAGCAAGATTTCCTTAGCATCTCAACTGCTAATGAGCAAAATCAATCCCAGCTTACCGCGTTCCCAATTAACTGAAACCATAGTTAAACAATAAGCATGCATCGTATATGATACGCAGCCAGGGAAAGAGTTAATCTTTACATTATGACAGAACTCAATTCTTATAAAACTGTCGCCGTAATCTTCTTTGAAACTAGGCTTTGAAAGATGCCATGATTTTTTTAAATTTTATTTAACGTTCGTACATTTATTTCTTCTTCCCAGTCGTTTCCTCATTACTGAGGGTCGTGACCACCATGCGTGTGGCTCTCCTGTACACTTTGCACCACCTTCCTCCAGGCATTCCTATTCTGTGCCATTCGTAGGCAAGCCTGGGCACTGGGTCCTGTAGATGCCTTTCCTGTGTCTACATTTATTTATATTATATTAATAATGTATATTACAATGAATCCAGGCCGTCAGGGCGGGTACCATACACTCGTCATCTATTCTACCACCAAACAGCAACACAGTATTATTGTATTCCAATTTTAAGTTTTGAATGAGCTTTTGTACAGGAACAAGGGACATGACATCTTAGTTTCCAAGGCTGGTGACGCATTGGTGATGTGAGCAATAATTAATCTTACAGTACTATTGTCTATGGGTAGTGGTGACCTACAATCTGGTGGTCCATAAAAATATATATATTTCTTTATAATTATATAATTGTCTATAATATTTATTTTCAGTAGCTTTTATCTAGTAAATATATATTTTAAATCAAATGAAATTGTTACTAAATTTTTTAGCTTTTATGACCCATAATTATAAAGTATACGAAATATTTTTTTATACATATTTAAGAGGAAGGGGCACTAATTATTTTCGTAGTCAAAATTGAACGATATGTTACACGTGCATGAACTAAAGTTTCCTCACAAAACAAAAATACTAATGTTGTTTATGTGGTGAATAATATAAAAAATGCTGTGTCTCCGTCAGTCGAAAGTCAAATCAATGTTCACATGAACAAAGAAACTAAACGCCAATTAACATGAGGCCATTAATCTTTCAACAGGTCCGACATGCTAGTGTCAATTCGTTGATTGATTGTTCACACTCTTTACTTAACACACGATATTGATTTATGATATCGGTAGGCGGACGAGCAAGTGGGCCACCTGGTGGTAAGTGGTCACCACCGCCCATAAACAATGGCGTTGTAAGAAATATTAACCATCCCTCCCATCACCAATCCGCCACCAACCTCGGGAACTGAGATGTTACGTCCCATGTGCCTGTAGTTATACTGGCTCACTCACCCTTGAAACCGGAACACAACAATAATGAGTACTGCTGTTTGGCGGTAGAATATCTGATGAGTGGGTGGTACCTACCCAAACGGGCTTGCACAAAGCCCTACCACCAAGTAAACTATTAATATTGTCCATTAGAACACCAAGATTAAACATTCGTTTACGTTTCTGGCATTAGGGATAAAATGTCAACTTTCTGCAAGCGCAGCCGCGACGGGCAATGGTTGTTTAATATCAAATATGTAAAAAATATACAAGTGTATTACACTTTCAAACAAACGCGTACGTATCGCGTACAAGAGGGGTGTCTAACGCAATTTCTTAATGAGACATGTTCCCCCACACGCAGACATTCTGTTTTTTTGTCAGCATAATAAAATTAAATAGTAACCTCTGAGAACACCATTCATATGGTTGTTTGGAAAATATCATAAAATCTGTTTAAAAAAAAAAACAGGACTAGACTCTTAATACTCGCTTACGAAGTGTCATACAGAAATATATTTACGGATAAAATAAAAAGTTATGTTTTTTTTTTTAATGTAAAGGTAGGCGGGCGGGCAAATAGGCTACCTGTTAGTGCGTTATACGCCTACAGACATTGGAGCTGCGAGATATATCTACCATTCCTTACATCACCAATTGGTCACCGACCTTGGGAACTAAGTCGTTAGCTTGCTTGTGATAAAGTTACACTGACTTATTTACCATTTAAACCAGAACGAACAATACTAGTTACTGCTGTTAAACGGTAGAAAATCTGATGACTGAACGGTAGCTATTACACGGAATGTATTATTATTAAATTATTATTATTATTACCAGTAAGAATGTGGCGATGACAAAATAAATTATCTCAGTACTTCGTTTAATATAATTATATAATTGTCCCTGTGTCAAGACACAAACGTGTCGCTTTGAAGAGTTGTCGTCAAGCTCCTTAGACGGCTCTCGCAGAACTCTTGTGCTAAGTTAATTAGGCAGAAATACTTGGACGCGTAATGCAATCAGACATTTTTTTTAATGTTAAGTGTGAGACACATTTGAATGGTCTGCGATAGTTCAAGAATGTATTTAATTTAATTGGTGCTGGGCTACGCCGTCTTACCCGCTCGCTATTGCTTGCTACTCCTGTATAAGCGACTGACTCGTTGGTCTAGTGGCTAGCTATGAGTCTTCATATCCCTAGTTCAAATACCGGGTCGGACTATAAAATATGTATTAAGTTTTCTATTTTTAGAAATTTTCACTGCTAGGCAGGAATTTTAGTAGTCGGAGTTTTACGACCCATTTATCATATAATCTAGGACAAGCACCAATACTTAGAATTGTTATGTTCCTGCTCGAAGGGAGAGTGAGCCATTTTAACTACAGGCACAAGGGACATACAAGTATCATCTAAGTTCCCAAGGTTGGTGGCGCATTGGCGATGTAGGGAATGGTTAATATTTCTTACAGCGCTAATGTTTATGGGCGGCAGTGATCACTTACCAAGCGCATGTCTAAAATATTTTATTTACAGACTGAGCTTTAAACTATTGAAGTTGTAAAATATTATCCGGAAAGTTATTTACGAAATTATATTTCCAAGTCGAGGAAAATTGTAAACCGTCTTGTCCGAACATTTAACATTAAATACAAAAACTGGTATTTTACACTAAAAGGGTTTGAACATGCAAATCAGACATTAGCATTCGTCAAAGTAAAGCCATAATTTGTTAAAATAAACCTTCCACTCTACTAATAACAGCCATACTTTGCATAGGAATAATTTTGACACGAAGTTTATTTTGTATCCGCAAATTATTTTTAAAGATTGCCGTTTAATCTTTATGGTTAGAATACGTGCAGATTGCGGATGCGGCTTTAATGTATGTTTAAAATTCATCTCGTGCAGTGCAATAAAACACTTTTTATTTAAAGGCAGACAGACTGGCAAACGGGTCATCTGATTAGATATAAGCACCACATATAAGCAATGGGTTAGTTGTAATAAACTAACTCCCACATCATCAATGAGCCAGCAACCCTTTGAACTAATATGCATCCCTTGCGTTAGTTACACTGGCTAACTCACCCTTCAAACCAGAACACAACAATGCTAAGTATTGCGGTTTGGCGGTAGAATATGTAGGAAACATCTCTGCCCAACAGTGGTACATGCATACGTCATTACTTCACTTTTTACAGCTTCATAGAGAAGTTAATAAAATAATTTTGGAGTCAAGAGAGCGTGCACACAAATTGCCAACCAGACGAGAACATTGTCCAATTAACGCATAATTAATATTGCGTGACAATTTCAATCTGCCGTGAATTCATTATTTGTGACATCAACAGGCGGAAAACTGTAACACGTTTGAATTCCTAATTTGCATCAAGCTATAAATATATACGTAACACAATTAGAATCAATATCAATTATTATCTGTACTGTTTTCAACTCCAAAAAGGAGGTACTCTGTTCTTTTTTACATGAGTACGGGTTAACTTTTTTCTCATCTGATCTTAATGAATCGTTTTGTGTTGGATTCAGTACAACTACACTTTTTACTTTATAGGTAGGTGAACGGGCAAATAGACCACCTGATGGTAAGTGGTCACCACCGCCCATAGACATTAGCGCTGTAAGAAATTTTCCTTACATCGCCAAAGCGCCACCAACCATAAGTTAAGGAAAATAAGATAAAATGTCCTTTGTGTCTGTTACTCACTGACTCACTCACCCTTCCACCGGATCACAACAATAATAGATATTACTTGGCGGCAGAATACCTGATAAGTGGGCGGTACCTACCCAGACGAATAAGTAATATTCTTCAATTGTGTTTTTTTTTCTAACAAACTTCCTATGATTAGATGTTCAAACAATGACAATGGATTTAGTTCCAGCCTTTTTCAGACATGGGCCACTTCCAAATTAATATAAGCTGAATTCGTAGTCAATCAATTTACGTCACACCGCGAATCCATCAATTTAAAAACTAAACAACAAACTCATTCATATTGTATACATTGACGTTATTCCAAGAGTGTTTTTACGTAACGTTTGAAAAATTGTAGCTATGAAAGTTCTACTTCTAAACACATGTAGGGCCGTCGGATGCGCTTCATTTTTCATCGACCGACTCGTATTTCTTAACGGCGAACGGCATGACTCTTTCTTATGCCGTCATGCCCTCTCTCTGATAACTCTCTCCTCCATCGCGTCGTATCGTGTCTTGTTATATACATCGTAGCTTTATACAATTATCATAATAAGAAAAATAATTTTATTTATTTCACGGTATATATATTACTAGATGTCGCGCGCAGCTTCGCTCGCGTTTTAGGGGGTTAGTTGTCATGTGTTAGGCAAAAAAGTAGTCTATGTCCTTCCTTAGCGTTCAGGTTTGCTTCATATCAATTCGGTTCACTGGTTTGGTAGTGAAAGAGCGACAGACAGATAAACAGACTTTCACATTTATAGTATCAATAGTATAGAAGTATAGATATAGATTAATCGGTTTTCATTGATAATAAAATATTTTAATACAAAACATCAATTACAAAGTTTAATTATTTTAAAGAATTCATTACATGTCTAAATATAATAGGTATTTTAAAATCTGTAAGAGTCTAACTTTACGTCTCTAAATAACGCCATTGTTAAAAACTTTAGGAATAATTCATATACTTACTGAAAAGTTGTACTAAACGTTCGTATTAATTTCACAACTTTAAAACTGTTACTGTAACATTTTCACTTGGAAATTTTTTATTTTAAACATTGAAATATATTACCAATAATCCACAATATACTATTCTTATATAATATTGTCACGTAAGTGATAAATGTTTGTTTTTAGATAGAATTATTTTTAAAAGATTGCTTGAAAAATGTATATTTAATCAGTAATAATTTAAATACCATTCGGCATTACCACACTTATTTACTGAACAATACATTAGTTAAAATATTTGTGCTCATGATAAATTAATTATAACCTGTATTAAAATAGAGATATATTTAAATATTTGAAATTTTTCTTGAGAAAAGTATTCAAATTTGATATATTTTTTTGATAGTATGTGCGCGTACTGGCCCTTGGGCTCGCTGATCGTGGTCACCACGGCCTATAAACATTGAAGATGATGATGAGACGATTTTTAGTTTCGTATGTATTCTTTAAGACGCCTTATAATATCTATCAAACTACGGTGATTCGAATATAAACACGTATAATAATAATTGTATTTGCATGTTTGCCTTTTTTTTCCTAAATCATACTTCATAAGCAGAATTTGTTTATTGAACCTATATGAGTATCATATTTCAATTACTTTCGTTTTGTATATTCAGAGAAAGTAAATTGTTATAGATAGATAAACAGATGAGATTGATCCTATATGTTTTTCGTGGGGATTATATTATTCGAAATTGTTAGATATAGGACACATAAATGTTGATTTAACTTCTTGACAAACAATAAAAATTCTTAGCTACCCCCCTGCCCCTATAATATTATCATTTTGTCCGTGACATATTTGGATTATACACGCTTATTATAATACTAGCGACTCACCCCGGCTTCGCGCGGATGCAATTTAATATAAAATAAAATTATATCAATCGCCAGGAATGATATAATTTCCTAGCAGTGATTATATTATCTCTACATACAAACAAACAAATTTTATCTCTTTCTAATATTAGTATAGATATTACGGGGTAAGAGTTTCTAATATTATTATTAAATGTTGAAAAGTCAGGGTTAATAACGATAAACTCCTTTACCTAGTTGGTGCTTGGTGCGAATTTCCCTATTCCAAGAGCTTGTAAGTCCCTCAGTAAAAATAGCATGATTGTTGATATTTATTTCCGATTCATTATATTACGTATATGTTCCGAAGAAAATTATGCAAATTGTACATTTCTTGCGACCTTACTAATAAATCTAGTTTTCATTTAAATAATTCTCTGTTTTGTTTTAGTTTATTATTATTTTCCATTTTGTCATTTTTTTACTTTAATACGCTTCAGTACATTCACAGTGTATTTTCTTATAATTAATAACTACATTTAGCTATTTTAATGAACTATTTGTTTTGTTACTGAATATTTTGTTTTGGTGAATGTAGTTGTTAGTAAACCAAACTAAAATTATCAAATTTGTTTATTAGTTGCTAAGATTAGTTCGTTCAAATATTTGAACCCGCACCACAGGGACAGGGATAGGGTGGTTCTCAGTACCCTGGAAATCCCCCCTAGGAATTAGAGGCCGTCACGGTAACATGCGAAAGCAATCCTGCGACGTCCGCCGAAAACACAAAGAGGGTAGCACTGGTATTTCAGTGGCGCACTAGACGTCCTTGGCACCGGCGAGTCCCACATTTAATTCCAAAAAAAGAAAATTTTGGGCGTTCAAATATTCAAACTCTCTAGCTTTTTATTATAAAATAGCTGCCGCGAGCTGTTTTACCCGCGTCAAACATTACTACTCCGCCCCCGTGGGTCCCAGAGATCTGGGACATAGTTTGTAACAAATAGGATATATAACACAAAGCTAATCAAAATAAGCTACGGCTAACCTACCACTGGTTCGGGATGTTGTTTCTAGCGAAAAACAACCGGCAAGAAACTCAAAAAAATACTTCTTTTCGGTCAAAAAATCCACAATACATTTAATAATCAAATTTATAAATTTTATATTATATATAAGGTTGTCTGGAAGAAATGGCTTATAAGCCATAAGACCGCCTTTTGCTTGGCCAGTTTTGTTTTAAAGAAAATATATTTTGTATCTTTATGTATATTTGATGTGCAATAAAGAGTTAAATAAATAAATATATTTATTTTGTCGCCATTTAATTTACTATAAAAATGTACTTGGTGCGAAGTTGGCTATCTCGTTTTGACAAATGGCGAGACCTGCAGCTTACTTCACATGATCGACAGACGCTTAGTTAGCTTCTTTCTGTTACTTATCGGAGGAAACGTCGGCCGATAGAGATAGACATAACATCTTAGTTCTATAGTAGAAAACTGTGTTAATATCTCCCTCGTGAAATGTTGAAAATGGACTTACGTTGATACGGTATTATTATCATTTTCGGATATCCCATTTTGGCATTCTTCGACCATGATCTGCGGTGAGTTTCGAGTTTGTTCGAACAGAAAGACTGTACAGAATTACAATGTTTTAAAAGGATTAAGTTTTAAAACATTATACTTATCTAGACAGAAGATATTTGTCCAAGCGAGGGTTATTCGCATGTTGTTACTGCTACAGACAGACGGTTATTTATACGCTGGACACTTATAAATATTAGGAAGAAAATAATTAACAATTTTTTTGGATATCAATGAATTAATCAATCGAAATTCACTTTCTTTAAGAAGGCTTTTACAAGCACTTCGTCGTTTTAAAGGAATAGATTAGATTACATTTAGAAAAAGCAAGAAAATCAGATTCGACCTGATCACAAAAACTCAAAATCGTTTTCCGTTTTCCAAGCGTTCAATGTTTTTGTTAGTGGTACATTTATAATGAATTAAAAAAAAAAGTATTTCGTTCCCGAGATTCGCAGAAAAATGTTAATCTCTTTCGTTGGAATAAGAGGTTTTCCGTCTGTTGGACAGTAATAGGCTTATGTTAGGGCCGGATTATTTATATTGGTACTTCTCTCATTCGTAAATCTGTTTGTATATGTGGAATATAGCCGCTATATGTATAAATCACTTCATGCAAGAATACATATGATAATGTTACAAAAATAAATATAAATAGGGCTTATTATACAATTAAATCTCTACATTAGAAAAATCAAAGTCGCTTTCCACAGTCATCAGTGCGCTTAGATCATTTAAACTATGCGGTTGTCATCAATAAAAACAGTAATTCAAGAGGAAAGTTTGAATGTTAAATGTATGCATATTATATTAGAGAAAATATAATATATTCTCCCTCTTTTCCATCTTTGAACAGAGACGGTGAGTAATTGGCCCATACAGCGAAGGAGAAAGCTGATCTTTTAGGCTCTCTCTTCGCGGCGAACTCGACTCTGGATGACCGAGAAAAGTCACCACCAACAATACCGCGGTGTGATACCACGATGCCGGAGGTTAAATTCCGGCAAAGTGCAGTTCGTAAAGCACTTCTTTCCTTGGATATTCATAAATCGAGTGGACCCGATGGCATCCAATCGTGCTACGGACTTGTGCTCCCGAGTTGGCGCCGGTCTTAACGCGTCTTTTCCGGCAATCCTATGCATTCGGCGTCGTCCCGAACTCCTGGAAGACTGCTTTGGTGCATCCGATCCCTAAAAAGGGCAACCGCTCAGACCCGTCCAATTATAGGCCTATAGCCATCACCGCCTTGTTCCCTGACTGATATTCCTCGTGAAGTCGGTACGGGTACCTATTGATATACGAGTATAAAGTTATTCTGGAAAAAAAACGTGTCTGAGACGGTTGAGGAGTTCTCTCGTCTAGAGCCAACCCTGGGTATATAATCAGACCATGCTTATCATAAAAGTGCATTCAATTGGAACTAAACCGAAATGCATAATTTCAACTCCGTAGGATAAGAGGAAACGATACAAATCAGTTTACAAGATTTCATCGAACAATCGATCCTTACAAGGTGAATGAAAGTTATTAATAATATTTATGTGTATAGCTAATCATATTTTTATATATACTGTGTATTTAATTTAAGGAAATTTTCTACAGATATATTTATATTTCATGGAAAAGGTTTTTTATACAATCAATATTTTTTTACTCGCCAGTAGATGGAGTTGCAACATATCATCTTCTATGCGTTTAACTTATAAATATTGTAGCTCAAGTCATGTAGGAGATTCGCTAGTTCATTATGAACTTTTAATAATTTAAAGTATTGTTAAATACAATTCAACGTGACCTTCAACAACCTAAAATAGGGTGTACAAAAAGAATGCATTGGTTGGTACTTTAGGGCTCGGGGCTTGTTTTATTTATACGTGAGGGCGAGTGCATTTGACGGCCGTGAGCGAGGGTGGTACAGATCACTTTGTATATGCAGTCGTAGCTATTTATTCTGGACGCGGCTTCATTCGCATGGGCTTGGAATGTATAATTCAAGACTCTGGACCACCTCTGGGAACTGTTTAATTTTCCCTGAAATAAAGTACTATTTATATGTTGGAATTTTACTGATCGATTAAATTGTGTTGTTAAAACAAAATGCGGACTTTATGCCTAAAGGTATTCTCTACCAGTTAACCTTTAAGTATAACAGAAATTTATGGAGGCGATACTATTGCATTTGATATTATAACAATAATAAAATACCTATACTAATATTATAAAAGCGAAAGTAATTCGTTCTCTACGTCTGCACACTCAAATCCCTGAACCGATTTAGTTGAAATTTGATATGGAGATAGTTTGAGTCCCGGGGAAGGACAGAGGCTACTTTTTTAATTAACCCCTCGAGGAGTTATAGTGTGAGATGGCGTTTTGTTCGATAGGTAAGGTTTTATAGACTTAGCGTGTGCAAAGCTGTAAAAGTTAGCATAGTATACAAATAAATCACACAGATATACGTTATATTCATATAATTGATATTTGTATTACAAGCTAAAATAAAAAACATATTTTTTAAAAAATCGAATAATATCGATATTCAAAAATGATATGAATAAAAAAAAGTTTTTTTTTTGTATTTAGCGTTGTTGCTAACCCCAAAAGTTTGTGTACGGTTTCAGCTCGGGTCGTATGAAACTGGTTTAAAATTCAGTTGTAATATTTGACCCACATAAAGTTACATAAGTAAACTCAAATAAGAACTTGCAAATAATAATAAAGCTTAATTAAAATCAGTGTAGTGACTCTGAACCTGTGATTGCACACTTATATCATATTATTAAGAGAAAAAACAGACTTATAGCCTCTATCGCTTTCCTCGGTTTTTTTTATCAATTGAAAAGGAAACAAGTGAAAACACTGACAAAAAAGATTCCGCAGTTAATATACAATTCAAACAATGTGAGAAATGTTATTATAGTTAATGTAAATTATTCTTAACAAAGTCGCAGAGCTATCGTAACTGAGTAAATGTAAAAATCGCGAATTATACGTGCATGCTTATAGTATTATCAGCAGCTGATGACTACATCAAAGATCAAAGGTGTTTTTTTATACTAAAGCTAGGTGGACAAACAAGTTGCCCACTAATGTGATCATCGCCGCCCATAGACAATACGCCACCAACCTTAAGTACTAAGACTTGCCACCAAGTATTGTCTATAAGTAGTCAAATCAGATCAAATAAAAAAATCAAAACAAACAAATGAAAATAATCTTTACTCAGGTATAAAAGGCCATAAAAGTACTTATGTTACACAATATTAAATTTATTTTAAAAGTAAAAAACCGACTAGGAAAATAGATTCCGAAAAGAACCGACAAGAAACTCAGTAGTAACTCTATTCCACTATTTTAATTAGTAATGAAGTGAGTTATACTTAACCTGGTCTCAAAGAAAAGACCATAAAATAATAATTAAAATGTTTGAAAGCTAATGCTGTAGTTTGTAAGCTTCATAAAAGGAAGTATGCACATATATATATATATATAGCGAACAAATAAGATAAACAAATCTTATATTTAAATATTCTTAATTAATATATTTTTATTTTTAATACAATACTATTCCAGTTGCAGATGTCCATGGGCGGTGGTAGTCACTTTCCATCAGGTGAGCCTCCTGCTCGTTTGCTGCCTCTAATATAAAAAAAAAAAAAAAAAGTTAACTATATATACCCATTTTAATTTAAAATACCGGCCAGGTGTGAGTGCGACTCGCGCACGAATGGTTTTGTACCATTGACTAGGTAAACAATAGTAGTTACACACATTTATAGATATGTATGGGAGTCTCCCTTAAAATGAAAATCCATAGTCTAGCTATCGCGGTTCTTGAGATACAGCCTGGTGACAGACAGATGGACGGACAGACAGCAAAGTGTTAGTAATAGGTTCCCATTTTTACCCTTTGGGTACGGAACCCTAAAAAGGACGTATAAAACGCTTTTTTTTTTTTAACTGCTTATTTTTTTTAATACTGTCACTTTAAATACTATAGAGCTAGAGTGAAAAAACAAACGCGACCGTGAATTAACGCCAGTAACTGACGTAATTGAGAACAATAACTATAACAAAAGATCACTCATTAAAGTAGCGTATCACCGCACGTCGGTTTTCAACATTTCACGTCGTATACGAATAGCGACGGTGATTATTAAAAGTATCGCAAGAATATCAATGCTGCGTCTATATATAAGGAAACTTCTTTACAATGTTGTTTAAATGTTAGCGACTTTGCAAAGAATAGAAATTACTAAATATTTCTGTGGAAACGTACAATAAGACATCAGAAATTGCACGAGACGAGGTCATCTGCATTTTAACCGAAGATTGTGGGTTCAAACCCAGACAAGCGCCTCTAAATTTTCATGTGAATTATTTGTGTTTAAAAATATCTCGTGCTCGACGATGGAAACATTGTGAGGAAACCTTCATTTGATGAAAATCCATCATGTATATTTGTATTTCAACAATCCGCATCGGTGCACCTTGGTGTAAGTTCCTAACCTTCTACTTCGACGGAGACAATACCTTAACCCTACAGTGGCATATTTAGAGGCACAATCACAGGTTTTAAATCTTTAATCAAAATAATTTCAAATCAATAGTCTTATTAATAAAATATCTATTCACTAAATAAAATCCGCGTATATAAAATTTAAGTGTTTCTCCATAAAATTAAACCGTGTAATAGACTTCTAATATTAAGCCCATCTTGCGTTACAAACAAAACACAACAAAATATAATTTAATTATACGTTGTTAGTATATAATTTTGCCATAAAAAAATATCGATTACCAAAAAAATTTTTTGATCGACACTCGACTAGTCTGGCTGTGTTATGTCTATGGGATAAGCATTATCGTGTAATTGGGTTTATCAAGAAGTTTATTGTTTCATTACAAACAGTTTTAAGCCTAGCTTATAGAGAGGCTAATTTTAAATCCCCCGCACGGCATCGAAATTGGCTTAAACGTGTTTAGGAATATCACAGAGAATTACATAATGAGAGCAAAAATAGGAACTAAAGTTGCCCTCTCGGCGATACGACGATACGGAGCTCATTTTCTGACCCGGAAACTATTGATTAAAATAGAATTATTAGCTATCATATATAATGTCAAAGAGCCGAGATGGCCCAGTGGTTAGAACGCGTGCATCTTAACCGATGATTGCGGGTTCAAACCCAGGCAGGCACCACTGAATTTTCATGAGCTTAATTTGTGTTTATAATTCATCTCGTGCTTGGCGGTGAAGGAAAACATCGTAAGGAAACCTGCATGTGTCTAATTTCAATGAAATTCTACCACATGTGTATTCCATCAACCCGCATTGGAGCAGCGTGGTGGAATATTCACCAAACCTTCTCCTCAAAGGAAATTTACGGGCTGCTAATGAAAATAAAAAAAATATATATAATGTTAATACAAGATAATAATACTGGTGACGATGATGTCAAGACAGACTAACCGACTACGGGAACATATTGAACTGCACAAGACTGTGTGCAAGCACAGGTGCACCAACTAATCCTATGCGACGGCAAATCTGACACGAACGGTACGATTTCAGGACCAAAAGCGTTACTTGCTCTCCGAGTCAAGGAGGTGCGGATTGTTACTGAGCACTTTCTACAAAAAAACCATTAACCTGTCCGACTTGACTGGGGGTTTGAATACAGGACGTCGAGATCTGCGATCTTACATCTAGCCACTAGACCAATGAGATCATATTTTGAATAAATATATTGGCGGCAATACAAACGAAGCTTGTCCTCAAAGGTCCTTACAGAGCAGAACAGAGCAGAGCAAAACGAAAAATGCTCTTTAGTAATAATTATTCCATTCAAATCACATAAGTTCGTCTCGCCATACAAATTCGTCCTACATTAACAGCTTGTTGTCGTAAACTTTTGGGTGATATAGAACCATGTTTAAAGCCGATACTTCCGTATATTTTACGAGAGAGTTTATGAGATATCATCTGTGGTATGCAGTTATTGCCAAGCTTTATTAGAATTCATTAATTACAAGCTTTTGCCCGCAGCGTTACTCGTATTGAATGTAAGGGTTCTTTTGATGAATCTCTTTGAACCGATAAATGGAATGTTATTACAAAATGTGTTTGAAATATAAATTACAAGCAAAACTGTGGGCAGATGCTGTACTGTTTGACCGTGTATACATATATATACCACCTTTCCCTCTCAACCCTCTCCGAAATTCGCTGAATTTTCTGCTACAAGTTTTAAGTAAGTATATTGGTTTTGTATTTTTTCAGTTAGGCATTACAAAAAAAAACAAATTAAAGAGCCACGATGGCCCAGTGAAAAGTACACGGCGTTCCTGCAGGTTCAAATCTGAACAAGCACCATTAAGTTATTATAAAACTTATATTAAATATTTATATTAGAGAATAAAGTTGATAAATAATTAATTCAGAAAATAGTTGATCCAATACTACGTCGTCTTTAGTACGAGTAGATATCATTTAGAAATATTATTCTATGAGTTTTACACCACACATAAAAAATCTAGCGGTCATAATTTCACGTACTATGATCCAAATTTTTCATAAACATAAGTATTTATTAAAACGTAAAATTTATTTATAAATAATAACAAAGTAAGTCATTACATCATTTTTTAATAAAAAATAATAATAATCATTGATTATTTTTTAAATCCGTCGAACTAACTACTCAAAAAGATTATTTACGTTTGATACTCTTTATGATTTTTAAACAAAATTGAGTTCTATGTCAAAGTAAAAAAAAAAGTTTTTTTTTGTTAGTACATACAAACATGTTACTAACAGGGCCTGTAATACATTTATAATAATTTATAAAAATATTTTTAAAAATAAATAAATGTCTTAGATACAATTAATAGCAAGCCCTTACCAACTGAAATAACTGCCCAGAAACGAACTTTCAATCCATATCACACAAACACAATTAAATACTAAACATTGAAAAATCTATCGAAGTAAGTTCGAGAGCTGTCAACGTCGGCGCGTCGGACATGCGATCCCGACGGACTACGCGCGATTTCTGCTGGGACTCGGGAGTACCGTGAACGGGATGCAGGATTGTGAATGAACGAACCGCGTCGGGGTTCGAAATACAAAATTTATACTTTTTTTTTTAAACTGACGCAATGAAATTGTGCATGGGTTGAATAATTTTTAGCTCTCGGTTGTTTCAAAGGTAATTGGCGTATTCTAATTTTGAAATCAAAATTCATAGTTTTATTTGCTCATTCGCATTTCATAGTTCGCTATTATGAGGCAAAATAATGTTTAACTATAAATTATACAGCGTACTAAGGTCTTTTTACGATTTCTAGATTTCTATGAATTTGACATTTTATTGATCGCAGGATCGATCCCGACCCCTTGGGCTATTGTCGTACCCATTCCTAACACAAGTGTTAAATTGTCATTGCTAATATACTTTTTAAACAAAAAAAAATACATGTAAATAAGTGTATATCAAAGTCAAAGTCAAAACTCTTTACGTACGGTGTTTTTATGCTATTATCTAAAAAACCGTAGATCTTTCCTGAGCTCAAGATACGATGAAGTCATTATCGGTCGTCTTTTAAAAGCTGCATTCCTGCCTCATAGTTTCTGTTTTGTGGGTCGCCTTCACAAGCTGTGATATTATGTAGGACATAAATTATTTGGTGCGGCCGTGTTTTTGCACACGTACATGCAATTTCTAGTCCTACTTCTCTCACTCTTACAAGGGGCTAGTAAAGACTATATATGTAGACCGGAAAGAGTCAGGCGCAAGACCAACGGCCGTACATGCTTTCCGTTCGGGAGTAAACACGGCCATCAATAAGACTCCTGCTGCTACTCAGAATTTTTATATTTTTATTTCTTGATTCGGATTCACTACCGCATAAGCTAGCCACTATACTTTATTTGGTAGTAGCGATTTGCTCAAACCCAACTGGGTAGGTAACACCCACTCATCATATATTAAACCGTCAAGCAGCAGTACTTAGTATTATTGTGTTCTGGTTTGAAAGGTGAGTGAGCGAGTTTAGCTACTGACACAAGTGATATCACAACATAATATCTTAATTCGTAATAGTCGGAAATGTTTAATATATCTTGTAACACTTACGTCTATAAGCAGAAGACTACTTTGATGAAATTACTTGTTACTCTCATTTAGTAAGGTAATGTACTATGCAATTGTAATTTGACCTGTAAGAAAATATGGCTTAAATTATTTCATATTACTTTATTTTTTATTTCTTAATTTTATGCCATCTAGCGGTGCATAATTGAAACTTTAAGAAGCTCAACAACAACTATACGTCACAGGTTTCGCACTATGTTACTAGATGGCGTTAGCTGTATAATTTATTACTTCATGAACTTTAAATTTTACATCGAGAAAATTAAATGTTCATACAAAAATAGTAGTTCGATATGTTATTTTAAAGTTTTGAAAACGTTTATTCTTCCAATTATCCTCCATCCGTACTTTATGACACGCAATGTGAGCATTGAACTTGGCCAAATTTATTAATATTAATAATATGTATATAACTAACTAAACTAAAAACCCATACCAATACCAAGAAGTTTTCTTGGTGGTAGACCTTTGTGCAAGTCCGTCTGGATAGGTACCACCCACTCATCAGATATTCTACCGCCAAACAGCATTACTCTGTAATGTGTTCCGGTTCGAAAGGTAAGTGAGCCAGTGTAACTACAGGCACAAGGGAGATAACATCTTAGTTCCTAAGGTCGATGACGCATACCAAGGCGATCACCAAGATGTAAGGAACGGTTAATATATTTTACAGCGCCTTTGTCTATGGGCGGTGGTGACCAGTCACCATCAGGTGGCCCATATGCTCGGCCGCCAACCTGTACCATAAAAAAAAAGTTTTTAAATGTAGATGTCATGAAGCAAAAAAAATATGTGAACTCAAAATCGTCTGCTTATTGATTTGAACAACAAGTGTATATTGGTTTCTTACTTAGTAATATTGATAACTCAGAGTAATAACACTCTATTTAATTCTAGGGTTCGTTAATAAAACGTTTCCATTCCCGATTTTTGTGTGGGTATACTTGTCCGTTACACACTAAATTTTACTTTACACGTACATTTATTTTGTCCAGGTCACGGAAAATTTACGATTAAGCGGGAAAGACAAGTAAGAACATACTAATATAATCAGCTTTTCAATTTGACAATGATTACGTACTAGCACAATAACATTGTATTTTTGAGGTATTCAGGTTTTCCCCAAATGCAAACCACCAACGCCGATATAATCATTACAGTTTTTTTTTGTTTATACAAATACATTATATGAATTATTTACGACTAAATTAAACTGCAGAAGTTATCACGTGTGGAATCTTGACGAGAATGCTAGCAACATTATTAAGAAGTGTGTATTGGTTACGCCTTATCATGGATCACTTGATATTCTACCATTTATTTCGAGTCGGAGCAGTCTGTAGCTACATAGTATTAAACGAAGTCACTTCCCGCCGTCTGCACGCTCAGATCTTTTAAACAGCGCAACGGATTTAAATGCTGTTTTCATGAATAAACAAAGGCATTCAAGTGGACGTTTTATATGTAAAGTACATGCATGTATTAGAGAAAAGCCGAGAGTTTCAATTTTCCTGTATATAAATCGTTATTGTATCCTTGGGAAGGGTAGTTTGTAACTCATAAAATATTTCCTTCACGCCCACCTTCATTGGGAAGGCTTTTATTAGTATATTAGTTTTCCGTATCATTAATAAGTTCTGGTAATATTTATAACAGATAGAACTGCCTACGGCAGCTACATTAAATTTATTATTTATTAAAACAAAGTAATACCATTAATTAAATGCTAATTAGTATAAATATCAGTAAAGTATAGTAATTTAATGTAACCAAACGGATTTACAATATTTTTAAAAATAACTCTTTAGATTCGTATCTTCAGTAGAATCCTCATTTATCTTCCGTGACGGGTAGACTCAGCATCACAACGTCCGCGATTAAATAACTAATTGGGAAAGAGTACCGTAGAACTTTACAAGATTATTTTGCACAGCACGTCACTGTTTAGTACTGTAGAGATATGTGGTATATTTTTTAATTGAATTTATTATGTTAACTGGGATATAAAATTAAACATGTTATCAAATGTCATTTGAGTTGACAAAAAGTTGTAAAAAACTCTTTTAACTCGCTTGGTAGTTACCGCAACTAAACATTTAGAAATAAATTAACACAAAATATTGAATGTCAAAACCCCTTTGTTAAATCTTCTAACCGCGTCAATTTCAATAAGATATAGTGACCACTTACCATCAGATGGCCTGTTAGCCCGTCCGCCTACCAATTTTTATAAAAAAGAAAGTTCTAAAAATATGTTCCTATTATATGTGTTATGAGTTAATTATAATTTTTATAAAATTTTTCTTTTCTTAAATTATGTCTGGATTGCTTTATAGTCTAGTCTAACCTAACTACTTAAATTCT
This sequence comes from Vanessa tameamea, assembly GCF_037043105.1. Lineage (NCBI taxonomy): Eukaryota > Metazoa > Arthropoda > Insecta > Lepidoptera > Nymphalidae > Vanessa > Vanessa tameamea. Next base: position 12,916,155 of record NC_087318.1, read on the forward strand.
TGTCTATATCCGAAGAGTTCGTTATTTTATTTTAATATTTGTATTTATAATTTATGAGAACTTATATGATTTAGCATCGTAGCATAAATATATATTTTTTTTTTTTAAATATGATATATTTTTAAATATATAACACTAAATTAAAGGCCTAACCATTCTACTAAGCGGCGCCGTTCTAAGTACCTCTCTAAATGTTATTTGCCAATAGATCTTCCGTTAGTAGAATAGAATTCCGTTAATTAGAGAAAGATTAATTAGACAGAGGATGATCGCCTTTTTTCATCTTGGTCAACTGATTTCGCCTTTTCAATTTAAACTACGTTGCTTAAACTGTTGTATAGCAATTACCTAATCGTTTAAGATTTCTATTTGATCCTTATGAAATCCAATCTATAATAAAGCAATGAATTAATCCGCTATTGCTGTTTTTTATGTTACCGGTAAGCGGACCAAACATTTTTATGTTACGGATATGGGCCATCTGATGGTAGATGGTCACCACCGCCCATGAACATTGACGCTATCAGAAATTTTAACCATTGCTTACATCGGCAATACGCCACCAACATTGGAAACTATGTTATTACATCCCTTGTGTCTGTAGTTTCCCTGGCTTACTCACCCTTTAAATCGGAACGTAGCAATACTGAGTACTGCTTTTAGGCGGTAGAATATATAAGTTGATGTTTATAATTTATTTAGTCTTATCGACAACATTTAAATTAAGTTGTACTTCCTTTCCCTGAAGTAGATTATATTATATAATTTAGGTCAATGAGTTTCACGCATGCCATTCTTGATGGTTACCTTCTATGCAATCGTTAACACGACCTGACACAAATCAAACAACAAGTCTTACTTTGGTCTGGTCATGTTTGCGGAAGGTCTCCGCTGCACATCTGTATCGTATTATAACTGACGGGTTCATAAACTACACCAAAGTTCAGGATTACTTTCGAATTAATATTTTTGATAATTATGAAAACTTTTTAGATTGAACTAAATAATCAGAAAAAAAATAAACCAACCAAAACCAATTTTTGTTACATTTAACCTTTTTTTGTACACATTAGATGGTCCTTTCTAGTATACAAACATATACTTAAGGATATGATACTACGCTGATATGACGTCATAAATACGTTACGTATACGTTAGCGAAGCAGTTATGAGTCCGTCAGTGTATTAGTTTTACATTAAAAAAAATGTTCTTTTAAATAATAAAATAAAAATAAAAAACCAAATTCCAAAGAACAATTCTCCAAATCGGTTCGTAAGTGACGGTTTTAACAAAAATAAAATAAAATAAAAACGATCAAATTGACAGTTATATAATTTGAAGTAGGCAAAAAAGAATTGAAATAGAATTGAAGTAAGTACTTTAATCAACCCTGTTACATATATAACATAACAGCTTCCCTATTATTATACGAAGGTGTTGGCACAGGTGTACGTATCTCCAGATATGACTCATGTAGTGGTGAGTCGTATCCGTGGCATGTTTTTCTAAACGACCGATTGTTGCAAGCTATAACTTAGTGAATGCCAACATCTCTCGAATCCAACCCTGAACTACATCATTGATAAAATCTGCAGTCGTACACTGCGACCGCTACACATTCAAATAGTGCTATTTTCCTAATAAAGTATAAATAATAATAGCAGCAACTGTGTCCAAGGTTAATTTTTGGGTGAGTCACACTTTCAGCTTTATAAACTTCTTCTAAAGATTATCCAAAAAGTACCAAATGTAACGATTTTTTAACGTAACTTGTAAATTCTCTGTATGCTATGATAAATACATATTCACTCCCAGTTATATATCTGTGTAAAATATACAGTTTGTTCACCTTTTTCTAGAATTTTGTTAATATCCTACGGAGCTGAAAGCTTACATCTGGGTTCAGTTCCGCTGTTAATGCAATAAACAAAACCTGATGCTACGCCCAGGATAGGCTCCAGACGAAGGAACTCCTCAATAGCCAGCAGCAGTAACAATATATTTTTTTAAAAGGTAACTTTAAATTAATTTATTTGCTGTCTATTCCAGCGCGAATTTTTGTAGGCACGTTGTACATATATTTGTATGTGCACAACAGATAACAACATATATTATATATTATACAATATTATATATACAACAGTGGAACAGTATATTATTATTTTGTATATATTTTTAGATATAAACATAAACACATACATACATATATAATAATTTAACAATTCATATACATGTGATTTTAAATAAAAATAATTGTTTCAGAGAGTCACAGTTAATTTTAATAAAGCGTTAAAGATTTATCAAAATAAATATAACAATTTTGTTTTCCCCACATTAAATATCCTTATTTACCTTCTTTATTATTTATTTATTACTAATATTCCTATTTACCCCTCCTTTTAAGCTTATCACTTGTGTTAGGAGTGGGTACGGCAATAGCCCAAAGGGTCAGGATAGATGATCATGAGATATATACTTGAGATGTAAAATCGTAGCAAGTCGCCATTAAAATAAAAGTAAGTCAACTAATGTTTCTTTAATAATATTATACTTAGCTAATAAAAGTTTCTATAGAACTGACTTATTACATACAAATATATGTATTTACACCCAGAAACGTTATTTCCTGCACTATGCGTACATTTAAGATTTTACAATAAAATGTATTTATTTAACAGAGATGCACAACCCTCCGCAATCGCTGAGAACACTTTCACTATCATCTGTAATGTTAAACGCTTATCAGGAACAAAAAACAATGCATTGTGACTCGTATCACCAGCTACCCGGTGCAAGCTTGTTCTATTTCAGCGGGCGAGGGCCGATACGCGCATGACCGACAAACGCCGCCATTCGTAATCTGCCATCTGAGCCAGGCGCTTAGTCCGCACGCCGCAGCCGATAGCGCGGCCGCGCGCTGCTCGCGTCAGTTGAACGAACAACCGCGTAAAAATACGACCACGGCGTTAAGGATACTGTTTAAAATCGCGAGTGTTTTAGTGTTAAAATGCGACGCAACGTGAAGATTGTTTTCGGTCTGGGCGCTGCCTGGATATTCGCCCTGTTCTATTACATGCAGCCTGATACGACACAAACTAAGGTACTAAGTTGTTTATAGGAGATCAGCTGTTATCCGCAGTGCGCATGATCGAAACTAGATGCAGTATTTAATGTGATTTATATTAATTGTTTCCCTAATATTCATAATTTTATGTGACATTTATTAAATGTGTTTATTTCATTTAAAAGTCATATATCTGTTTAGTATAATGTATTCAATAAAACGAAAAATATCGCTCACATTCAATTCAATGTACCTAATTAGTTGAATAAAATATTTATTTGAATTAGTTATGCGAATGTTTTAGAAATAGTTTTGAGGTAAACAGTGACTATAGGCGAGCAATAATATAATTAAGTTTTTTATCATCGTTATACAAAAGGGTGCCGCCAATTATTATTCCGTTCTCTTTAATTGGCCATTTTAATTAATAAACTAGACGGAACAACTCGTACTGTCTTATATGTCTCTTTACGTTACTTGGTACTGAGTTATTCGCATGAACTTAGAAATCTTATCAGGAATGTCGGTTCTACCTTGAAACACCGTTTTTTTTTTTTTTTTTTTCATAAATTAAAGTTTGCGTAAATTATAGATCCAACTATCATTCAAATAATGCATTGTTGTCTGTATCGTGTTTTTCATATAAATTAAACAAGGGAACAGTTTAGAGAAAAACATCTTTGACAAAACATTTTTGATTTTTCTTTTACATTCTTACTTGGGGGTAGAGCTTTGTGCAAGCTCGTCTTGGTAGGTACCAACCACTCATGAGATATACCGCCAAACAGCAGTACTTAATATTGCTGTGTACAAGGGACACAGGGACATCTTCCAACAGCTCCCAGGATAAGTGGCGCGTTGACGATGTGAGAAATGGTTAATATTTCTTACAGTGCTATTGTCCATGGCCGGTGGTGACCACTTACCATCAGGTGGTCCATTTGGTCGTTCACCTACTTATATAATACAAATAATACCTAAAATATAAACTTCCACATAGTACATGCTACATAATATACCGACCACGATTCGAATAATTATTTTAAATATGATATATACCATATTTATATGCTAATTTTGATTATATTAACATTACTGTGGAGATAGTTCAAGTGTTACATAAGAACATATCTTTTTTATTATAAGTAAGTTGATTATATTACGGTTTAGTGTGAATATTTTTGTTTATTATCTTACTTTTAAAAATACGTAATAGCTAAAATAGATAAAAAGAGTTATCAAGTTTTTTGACCTCAGATCTCAAGCAAATAGTCATGAAACAATATTACTGAAAAAAAAAATTAATGCACTAACTTGGAGAACATTGAAAGCAACTGGATATTTAAAATAATAATAAAAAATATTACATACATCCCTTGGAAACGCATCTTCAAAGTTATAAAAAAATAAAACGGAAATTTTAATAACGGTTATTTTTTGTAGTAAATAAGAATTAGTATATTGAATATATGTATGTATATATGTTACTGTAAAAGCTCGAACTACGGTAAATCTTATCTATCTTATCTTTTCCAGTAAAACCAAAGATTTACCGATTATGAATGGTAAATGTCCATAAAACTATGAGATTCGAACTTTTACATGTTACGTTAGGTTGGAATGGTAAAAGTTCGAAAAAGTCGTCCCTTTATAATAAATACTTACGTTTACCAACTCATGTCGGTAAATCTTAGGCTTTACTGGAAAATCTTAAGATTTACCTTAGTTCGAACTTTTACAGTAACATATACATATACCTCTGAGACTTTTAAACTCAACTTTTAACTTATAGAAGCCCTTATTCTACTACTAGGGTACATTTCTCGTCTAATTAAAATGACACCATCATCAAGGTGGTTAAGTTTATATATATATTCTGTTCAATAAATTTTGTAGTCGTTAATTGTATTGGTAAGGTGAAACGTACTAGATAAACTATCAGAAACATTAGCACCGAGGAAACCGGTTCATAACACATACATACATTTACATTAAATATTTTTTTACTGCTCTACTCGTATATTATTAAATAACCTTTCTAAAAATATCCTGTTTATCAAAATTGTTATTTAGAATTCTAGGAAATTAATTTGATTGATACTATGATACTATAAAGAGTTAAAATTTGTTTGTTTGTATATAATATCTTGAACTAATATCTGCTTTATTCCTGGGTGCTATAGAGGATTAATTACAATTATATCGTAGCATTTTATTCATTTATAATTGGCACCTGTGCGAATCTGAGGCGGGTCGCCAGTTGCAAATAAAGGACCCTTGTCACCTGCGTTCAGACCATTTAACAAAGGGCTCTCTGTTCTTTCTATTTCTACATATTTATTATATATTAAATTATTTGATGGAGTCATATTGTCTGTAATATTTGACTCTAGTATCTGAATGGTTGGTCAAAGTCAAATTTGACTACAATCTGAATCCTCATTAGATTTTCATTACGTCATAGGCTGGCACCGACCAATCGCCGTCAAAATAAAATTGAAATTAGTCAATTTCCTTTAATCAGCGTTTCAGAAACTGTTGGCATGTTAAGTAAATAGTCCAATTTCCCTAAGAATTCTTGAATTTTAGCTAACCTGTTAATATGGCTGTGATTCTAAACCGAAACTCACCAGAGTTACTTCCCACCACCATACTATTTGCTGAGGTGTTGCTATGGTATTGCTTGACAGAAAACCTCAATAATTTTATCAAAATATAATTATTTAACTAAAAGTTTGTCATTTGCATTCGCGTGAAGGCGAAATGTCTTTATTTTAATCTAAATCCAGTTTTGTATATCCTTGTTACAAGTTTCAAGGCGCCTCACATATTTCACACGAAGCACCAATACAAGCTACTTTCATTTTTATCGAAAACAACATTCAGCTTGTAATCGCTTATCACGCGTGACACGTTGACGCTCAAACGTTCACGTAATAAGTCCGTTCACTTTACATATCGTCTTCCTTTTTTTAACAAATTGAAAATCGAAACACGAAGGCAGAACGTTTACATACCTAAGGCTACTTATTTCATTTAAAAAAAATCATCATTATTTATCATCGTATGGTCTATAATATAAAACTATCGTATTTATTTTTTTGGTTTTAGTTAAATTAAATAAACACAGTTAATTGTTGGCTTAGGATAGGAGAATATTATTCAATATTTATTTAATCTTTACATAGTATAAAACAAAGTCGCTTTCTCTGTCCCTATGTCCCTTTGTACGCTTAAATCTTTAAAACTACGCAACTTATTTTGATGCGGTTTTTTTTAATAGATAGAGTGATTCGACAGGAAGGTTTTTGTATATAATACATAGACAATATATTTAAGTAACACTAATAATTTTAAAAGTTTCTAATGTGATGTCGTAAATTTATACATTTTCTGCGCTTACATTGTAAACGCTGGCTGAACCCTACTAGATAGATCAAAATAATGTACTACAGAATTGTACACCTCAAAAATGTCTACAAAAAAGTCCGCGATGGTATGTGTCTATTTCTTAAAGATAACCCACAATAAACATTTCTTTATCGTCTAGTTTTTACGAGAAATAATGCCTTATTTTCGAAGCGATTTAAGCAATATAGCATTAATCCTTATCCATTTACGTACCTTAAATAAATTGTGCATTCAATATAGATCAATATGGCCCTTTACAGCATGTAAGTTAAACGAATATTTTCGAAGATATTACAGTTTTAAAACGCAGGGACATAGCGGTTTGTATTTCCTAATAAGTAAAAACTGTGTACGTTGTACATATTTGTTATCACTAATAGTATGAAACAAAATTGCTACTCGCTGACTTTCTTTTCCTGTCTATGCTTAAATCTTTAAATTATGCAACGGATTTTGATGAGGTTTTTTTAATAGATAGAGTGATTTAAAGAGAATGATTTTGTATGTATAATACATGGACAATATAGTAGATAAACACTGATAATTTTAGAGGTTTCTAATGTGATGTCGTAAAAAGACACATTTTTTGCCCATACATTGCAAACGCTGGCTGAACACTATGAGATAGATCAAAATAATGTACTACAGAATTGTACACCTCAAAAATGTATACAAAAAAGTCCGCGATGGTATGTGTCTATCTATAAGTGATAACCCACAATAACATTTTCTTGTCATTTATTTTTTACCACAAATAGTGGCTAATTTTCGAAGCGATTTTAACCTATACAGCATTAATCCTTATCCAATGAAATACCTTAAATACATTGTTGATTTAATATTGATCTATATGGCCCTTTACAGCATATGATTTAAATGAATATTTTCGAAGATATTACAGATTTAAAAATTGCGGGACGTAGCGTTTACGGTGGTACCGGCCGGTCGGCCGGGGCGGCGGGAGCGTGCTATAGGCGCGTCGGAGGCCGCGGTTCTCCCTGTACACTTAGCACTTTGAATTTAGCAGCGATCGGACGCGGTTATTATCGTAGCTCTCTAACGAGGGAAATAACAATCCATGCTTCCATACCATACTAATATTATAAATGCGAAAGTAACTCTGTCTGTCTGTCTGTCTCGCTTTCACGCCAAAACTACTGGACCGATTTAAATGAAATTTGGTACACAAATAGTCTAGAGCCTGAAAAAGGACACTTTTTATTTGGAAAAAAGTGCTGTAAAGGGTTGAAAAGGGGGATGAAAGGTTGTAAGCTTTTGAAAGTATTGTCATGTTTAGAATTTTTAGAACTAAAAGTATAAAACTTATATTTTAGGCTGCACACTTATAAAATAACATATCATGACACCCATTTAGGAGGGAATTTTGGATATTCTACCCCTAAATGGGTAAAATATGGGTTGAACGTTCGTATGGATTTTTTGAAGTTAGAAACATGAAACTTTATTTTTGGGATACTGATTAAAAAGGAGAAGATACTTATTTAAGTGTTTCTGCATATTCTACCCCTACGAGATATAAGAGTTAAAAGTTTGTATAGAAGTCCGTCATTTTTAACATAGAAACATGATACTTTATTTTTGGGATACTGATCAAAATAAGTAGATACGTATTTAAGCGAGTCTAGATAATATACCATTAAGGGGGTGAAATAAGGGTTGAAAGTTTTTATGGGAGTCAGTCATTTTTTAAGTACTTTATTTTTTGAATACTGATTAAAAATGAGTAAATACGTATTTAAGTGTTTTTGATATTCTACCACTAAGGGGTGAAATAAGGGTTGAATTTTTTTATGGAAGTCGTCATTTTTTAAGCTAAAAATATGAAACTTTATTTTTGGGATACTGATTACAAATGATTATATACGTATTTCAGTGTTTCTAGATATTCTACCTCTAAGGGGTTTAATAGGGGTAGGACATTTTTTATATAGGTTAGTCTGGAAATCCGTCATTTTTTAAGTTGGATGCATGAAACTTTATTTATTGGCTACTGATTAATGTATGTCGTACCACCAAGTAACGAAAATATCAATCATCATCCAGAAAAAAAACCAGTTCCAACGACCCCTGAATCGATGTAGCAAATGCAGCTTGCTTAACATAGAGCATTACATATCAACCACGTTGCTCTTGGTCTACTGACTAACTCATAATGCTGTAGACCTGACATTTGAGTTCAAATTCCGTATCGGGTATTCAAAGTTTTCTATCAAGAAATTCTTAGTAGCAGAATATATTTTCAAAGTAAACAGCTTCTACGTTTGCCTCTAAAAGCCCACGAAGTCTTTGACATTTGATCTGTCCAGTCTTCTCCAATTGCCAACTAGGACTGAGTGAGTGAATAGAGAGTGCACTAATTCTGTGCACACTCGTATGATTTTTAATATCTTCTGCGTAGCTGATGAAATTGGACGGAATGACCGAAATTAGTTCACGAAGATAATTTTATTACATTGCATAATTATGTATTAAAATATATATATATAATATAAATATTGGACAACATCACATACATTACTCTGACCCCAATGTAAGTAGCTAAAGCACTTGTGTTATGGAAATCAGAAGTAACGACGGTACCACAAACACCCAGACCCAAGACAACATAGAAAACTAATGAGCTTTTTCTACATCGACTCGGCCGGGAATCGAACCCGAGACCTCGGAGTGGCGTACCCATGAAAACCGGTGTACACACTACTCGACCACGGAGGTCGTCATAACAAGCGAACATTCAAGAAGTAGACATAGATAGTCAGATTATCTGCGTGCGTCATAAAACAAGAGCTGCACCAGATTTTATGCCTAGAGATTGCGACTTGATGAAAATTATTCGATTTAATAAATTTGAAGCGGAATCAACTGTTTAATAAATATAAACTATATATTATGAATGTCTAATACGCTTTCACAGCCAACCCACTGAACTGAAATTAATTAAATTCATTATAAAGCAAGCTAGGAAGAAAGGACATTGGCGTTTTTATGACTAACGACTACCCTCCATACCTATATAATATATATTTCACCCATAAAACGCCAGTGAATCTGCGGCCAACAACTAGTATAATACTTATGTACATACTGCACATTTCTACCAACGTTGGAAATGTTTAATAGATGAGTAATTGTGACTGTTATCCAGCGAGAATATCTATTCTTCTAGTAATACATTAGATATACAGAATAATATTTCCAATGGTAGGCAAAAGCATCCCTCATTTGAGAAAAGGCGCTTCCACCGCACGCTGTAATGTCGGTTGGTGGATACACTTGTGGCATATGCGGGTTCGTTCAAAACATTGGCGAGCAAGAGATGAACCAAAAGCAGAAATTAAACATATGCGAATATTCTCCGAGGCATATCGTCGCTGCATAATCTACGATACTGATATGCATTTAACATACTCTGTTTCGACAACTTAGATAGTTTAAAGTGTGTTAACAGTTTAGTGATTTAATTATGATATAATTTTTCATTGAACCGAACATATTGAAAGTGGCATCGAAGTTATGACACTTCAACATTTCGTGTAAAAATAGTACAATAAACTTTATGACACAGATGAATAATAATTTAAGTGCCTTTAATTAACGTACCTCGGAAATAATTAGAAAAATGTAACTGTTGAGGTTATTATCGTTTCTTCTCGGTAGAAAAAAGACTGGTGACATTTAATTTCATTTTATAAAATGATGATTAAAACGAGCTTGTATTCGTTTTATTAATATTTACATCTACTTTAACACAAAATTTGAATACTTATAATGCTTGTAACGCAAAAACTTAGACGAATATTGCGTATACTGAGTTAAGCGCGGTTTCATGTTTTTATACATTATTATCAATTACAGTAAAATAAAGAATATTTTTAACTGAATACTCGCCCAAATTAAACATAGACTTAATAGTTGATGGATTACAATAGTGTTTTTTGTGTTTATGCAAGCCCGTCTAGGGAGATATCAAGCTATCATCAGATACTAACGTCGATACTTAATATCGCTTGCTCCTAAGGTTGATGGCTAGCCATGAATGGTTAATATTTCTTAAATTGCCAATGTCTTTAAGTGATGGTGGATCACTTAAAGACATTGGCATCAGGTGGTCTGTTTGCATATCCGCTTATATCATAAAAAAATATTCATTTCTACCTGACAATGTGCAATAAAAGTAATTCTATTTCTCTGGTAATTTCAAGAGCTACCAAAAGACAATGACCGTTAACTGCAAGTATGCACCGATACGAAATAACATCGTGTTATAAAAACATGTTTTATTATGAATCATTTTTTATCCATGCTTGTAAGATTTCCATTGAATTTGCTGATCTGAATACTTTGTAGGCATTGTTTACAAAATCTATCTTATCTAAAACAGCAGCGTGTTCTACTTAAATGTCTGATAAGATAACTTAGTCCTTAAGTTGATACATATGACATAAGTTAATAAACCGTGCTTAGATTAAAAAGATGCAAATAATTTTATTGAAAAAGCTTTTTTTATAATAGCTATGGTGGTCAGGAAAATTGGTCACCTTGTGGTAAGTGGTCACCAATGACAAAACATGAGCGCTGCAAAAGTATTAACCATTCCTAACATCGTTGATCACCAACTTTGGGAAGTAAAATTTGGCATTCCTAGTGTCTCTAGTCACCGTTCACACCGGAACACAATAATACTTATTATTACTGTTAGGCGGTAGTGTACGTTACGCGTGAGTGGTGCCTACCCACAACAGACGGGCTTGCACAAAGCCCTATCACTGAGTAAAGCCATGAATATTGGTTTTCATAAAAATGACTATTTAATTATGACATATTTTGATGTAGTTTGTAACGCTGATTACATTATTAATCGGTTTTAGTTTTGATATCATAGGTATAAGGCGGCGTCCTTATTAAAAGAAAATTGGCAGGTTTCCTTATCTCATCACAAACCGGAACACAACAATACTAAGCACTGCATATCTGCTGAGTGGATAATACCTACCCAGCCAGCACAAAGCCCACTTAACAATTGTTCTACAACCGATCACTTTAACACGTAGCAGTAATGACATTTGTAATCAAAATTTAAGAATATATCTAATAAAAACTAAATTCAACATAGATATAGTTCGTTAGTTTATCTTTCACGCAATAAACGATCGACGTGATTATTTATTCGTTATTTATTTATAGGCCGGTGATTAAATTTATATGTTTTTTATACGATGAAATGTACGCAAGCTGTCTTTGTAGTTAACTAGTATAAACACTGTACATAAACAGCGACCGTCCAGGGATGACATGGTTAGTTCCGATACCGCGAACTTGTAAGACATTGTCAAGTTTTACGTATAACCGAATGATAGAGCAATGAACACTTTCTATGTATTAATTTATTAATAATGGAAAGTAATATTGAACAAAAGCAATGTATCCCAGTGGATAAAAGACGTAACTTCTAAGTTTAATATTAATCAATCATGTGCTAATAATTCGTAATGAAAAATGGATATTATATCGGATGGAAGTGTGCTAATTGTGTACCGATCATTATATTAGTACTGCGTGGTGACAGCACACTCATTAGGAGGAGCGGAGTCAGTCACAGAAGCGGGATAACGAGATGATTTTTTTTTATGAGCCGAGATCGTCCATTAGTCAGAATGCGTGCATCTTAACCGATGATTGCGGGTTCAAACCCAGGCAAGCACCACTGAATTTTCATGTGCTTAATTTGTGTTTATAATTCATCTCGTGCTCGGCGGTGAAGGAAAACATCGTGAGGAAACCTGCATGTGTCTAGTTTCAACGAAATTATGCCACATGTGAATGCACCAACCCGCACTGGAAACGAGGTAGAATATGCTCCAAACCTTCTCCTCAAAGGGAGAGCTGGCTGTTAATGTAATGTAATGTTATAAATAAAATATAATACCCACAAAATCTCCATCTAAGTATTATTGTTAAAAAATAAAACATTAAATATCAAAATCTTAATAATTTCTTACAATATTGCATTAATTATCAAAATTCTTCAAAGATAACCAACTTAATTTGTATTATATTTTCAGTATCGGTGCAGATACAAAAGTAATGTCGATTATAATTTATAGTTATATTTTTTTTAATATATAAAATTTAACAGTATTTTTTGGAGTTGCAAAAAACATTTTTAAAAGATATTACGTCGTCTTATTGCCACTGGTGACAGGACGGCTGGTTTATTTTTTGTCCAGAGGATCGGAATTGCGATTCAATAGGGAAATGCCGCTAGCATTTTTTCCACCGTTATCCGCAGTCATGATTTGTATTGTACAACAGTTTTTTATTTGGATTTGTAAATAACATAAATAATTCTTATGCAAATATATATATTATTTAATCAATAGTAAAAAATTGTATAACATATATATATCTATTATACATAGTAATTACAAAACCATATTATTAATATAAATGAATTTGAAAATTTGAGTGATCCAGTGTATTTATAGGCGGGGTATATAATTTTAGTAACTATGGATATCGGTGCATTGATAAATGTATACTCCTTGCATATCTCCAATAATGTCATAATGGTATGGCCGAAGGTCAACATACATATACCAAAACATACCAATAATAGCACGTTGCTGACGTCATGTGTTTTTTTTTCTCTTAAAAATTCAAATCCGTACAAACAATAAATATCACGCATTTTACTCTATTGTATTTTTCAAACGATTGTCGCTCTACACTTTTCACCAACCGGTAATTCACCTATTCAAGATAGAAAAGGACAACATTATGGACGTAAAAGTGAAACAGATATAGATTCGATGTTCAATAAATTAGGGGCGAAAAAGAGAGGAATATGTTTTGAATGTTTCCGTACGAATTAATGACTGGATCGATAGACCGTGGGGTGTTTGTTTGGGGTATAATTCATAAGTTGGAGATATAAATAGCCGGCGAGGTTTTTTTTTGGATCGAAACATATAATCCTTTCGGTTGTCTGAGATAGTGTCTGTTTGTAGGTGGTTTTAATACAAAATAAATACTAGACAACAAGTAGAGACCAATAAATGCACTCAAAAATTTTCCGGTTAGTGAATTAAAGAAACATATTAAGATAAATATTATTTTAAATGTTTTTGTTAATTTCCATTAAATAATCTGTCGTTATTATTTGAAGGAAGTTCATCGCAGAGAAATGTCGCAACAAACGGAAATAGTTAGCGGACTGTTTATTGTGTTTATCGATTTAATGTTAGTATCTACCAGATTTGTATCTAAGACTGTGTTACCATCACGCTATGACCACCGGGAATGGAGCGGCGAAGCTTAATACAAGTTAAACCACGCAAATCCACTTATAATATTTATCTTGTAGTATCATAGATATTATCAAAGATAAATACATTTATGAAGTAATTGACATAATTTCTAACAAGCATTTCATAGCCCGAGACTTGAGACTATCCAATTGCGTGTTAGATATTACACTTACAAATACTAATCTATAGTTTGATTCGACTATAGACTAGTAAAAATAAAGAGTAGAAACAGCAGCTCTAAGTAGATATTGTAATATTAACCAAACCTACGTAAACTTAAGCCATCAGGTATTTCGGTATCAGCCCTACAAGCTAACGCTCTCGTTAGCTACTGTGTTATTGAAAAGGGAAAGCGTTTTTCTTCAACGTATTAGGTTAGGTTCGTTGAGAATAATTCACTTGGCAGTTAAGCTTTGTGGAAATCCGTCTAGATGAAGACCTACTACCCATCAGATATTTCAATTAAATCAAATGTATTTTGAATCGATCAATATTTCAACTCTACCGTGATTTCGTCAAGTCTTCATCGTCTGTCCAAGTAATCAGATTTGCAATAATGTTAGTATTCATCACAATTATAGCTATTAGTCAGTTCTGTGTTTGAACTCGAACCTAAATCCGGGCTCCAGTAGGTACTATTTTTTATTGATTATTTTGTCGTTGTAAAATTTTAAGTTTGATATATGTTAAAATTGATTATTCTTTCCGCTATTTTGTTATATATGCGTATATCATTCCCCAAAAACGTTCTATGTACAGCTTGCAAGCGAAAGCAGTTTTTAAAGTTTATATTATTTCTAGAATTAATAGTATATATATAACAACTTTTTTGGAATATTATTGTATCATTTTCCTTATAAACATTCCTTCATTAATTCTACAGCCAAACAGGAATACTAAGTATTGTTGACTTACGATTTAAAAAGCGAGTGAGCCAGTGGAACTGCAGACACAAGGAACATTACATCTTACATTCCAAGCTTGTTGGCGCATGGACGATACATGGAATGTCTATCATCACTTATCATCAGCTGACCCATTTGCGCGTGCGCTCTAACAATATCATTACATTATATAAAACTAAGTCGCTTACCGCTGTCTGTCCCTATGTATGCTTAGATCTTCAAAATTACACAACGGATTTTTTACTAGATAGTTTAATTTAAGAGGAAGGTTTATATGTATAATACATGCACAATATAGTAGAGAAACACTGATAATTTTAGAGGTTTCTAATGTGATGTCGTAAATAAACACATTTTTGCGCTTAAATTGCAAACGCTGGTTCAACCCTACGAGATAGATCAAAATAATGTACTACAGTATTGTAAACCTTAAAAAGGTCTTCAAGAAAGTCTGCGATGGTATATTGCTATCTCTTCGGTATTACCCACAATAACCATTTTTTATCCTTTACTATTTCGAGAAATAATGGCTTATTTTCGAAGCGATTTTAAGCAATACAGCATTAATCCTTATCCAATTAAGTACCTTAAATACATTGTGCATTTA
The DNA here is from genome assembly GCF_037043105.1 of Vanessa tameamea. Classification (NCBI taxonomy): domain Eukaryota; kingdom Metazoa; phylum Arthropoda; class Insecta; order Lepidoptera; family Nymphalidae; genus Vanessa; species Vanessa tameamea. The sequence goes on from NC_087318.1 coordinate 12,931,471, forward strand.
AACATATCATCAATCAATATGTCCCTTTACAGCACGTAATTGAATTAAATATTTTCGAAGATATTACAGATTTAAAATGCAGAGACAAAAAGCTGTGTTGAAAGACATTCTGTAGTATATTTAGTATCAGCATTGCACCAGTGCGAAGCCCTGGCGGGTAGCTAGTTAGAAAATAAATGATAAACCGTCTTGGTGGAAATACTACCTGAAGGGCTTTTAGGGGTAATAAGGAAAGTTGTGTCTTCTTCTTTAAAATTTCAAATCAATCATAACTGAAATCAAACTTAACTAAATAGAACGTTGTCTGTGTGTAGCGTCGTTATTACCTTACTTGAAACGCATGCTAATAAGATCAATCAAGCGTACCCCATGATTAAAATACTCAAGCCTTACATCTGCCTCACCGGCTCATTCCAGTCGAAGTATGAGTAAAGGTAAACAAACCTTAGATTTACATAACCCATGCGATTTTGTAATTATTATTATTAATATTGACGACCTCCGTGGTCGAGTAGTGTGTACACCGGTTTTCATGGGTACGCTACTCCGAGGTCCCGGGTTCGATTCCCGGCCGAGTCGATGTAGAAAAAGTTCATTAGTTTTCTATGTTGTCTTGGGTCTGTGTGTTTGCGGTACCGTCATTGCTTCTGATTTTTCATAACACAAGTGCTTTAGCTACTTATCCTTGATCCCAATGTAAGCATTGGGATCAAAGTAATGTATGTGATGTTGTTCAATATTTATATATATATTGTTACATTACATTAAATGTTGTTACATTAATACAGCTTTATTTAATTCTATCAGCAAATCGCTAAATAAAGCGATTTGCTAATAGCTCTACTAAATTCAAAGTTAATGTATCATCTTTGCACATTCCGTAATAATAATTCATAATATGTCTCCTCGACTAAAAATCACGACCTGAGATACGGGACCTTTTAGTTAGTATTTCGATTGTAAATTTAATGTCGGTTGTTCTAAGTAAATAATGAATAAATGCATGTCGCGTCCTTTTCTAATTTTATAGAAACCATTATTTTCCTAGACGTAATAAAATACCTATTATTTATTTTAAACTTGATACAGTGCGTTCGTTAAAACGTTTATGCGTCGCAACAAAACCGGTTGTAGCAGAACAATGGATTTATAAACAGTTTATGCCATTTTTAGAACCTATAAAAATTTAATTAATAGGAAAGTAAGGATATTAACTTCTAAAAGGCTCTGATTTTATGGGGATACTGGTAATAATTGTGATTACTATTCCTTACTTTATCGTCGTATCGCGGAGATGCATTGTCTATGGCATTTTTAATGAATGGACTTTAACGCTAATGTAAATTATTCAATTGTTTCTGAGATTAACGCGTTATATGTTTCACATACATATTTTTATATTTACATTTGTTTTATATATATTTATTATATAAACGATTGACCGGTAAAATGTATAGTAAACATTTCCGGTTAATAAATTAAAACTACGCAACATATCCCAGGAAAATATAAAATAAACAAAATATTTTTTAACATAGATAACATAGTAGACAAATATGTACGTAATCTTTAGATCGTTATAACATTGAATAGACTAAACTGATTTTGATGTAACTAAATTAATTATTTTGAACCATTATGAAGCAGACACTGAGTATTATAATTCATGTACAAAAAATACAGATTTTGAATTATTAATATGTTTAAAAATTACCGCTATTTTAGTAAATTCGCTCCACTTTACAGAGTAAGTTGTGAAACGCGGAATTCGGATTATGATTGGATTATCGGCCTTATATTCACAACACGATCGAGAAAGTACTTTAACGTCAACTTATATTCAAACCACGAGGACGTTTTGATTCATTTCGGTGCGTTTACATTTGAATTTGACCTCTATTACATACACCTTAAGGGTTACAATTTGAGGTATTTTATCTGTACTAGTACAGAGAATGTGTGAACCAGGAAATATATTTTGAAAGCCTGTTTGTTTTGAACTGGTTTGTGAGACATTGTCTTTATTCTAGGTAAATTAAATTGAAGTTAAACTTTGAGAAAATTTTACATGGGAGCCTATGTGATCGAAAATCATTATTTAATATATATTATATATTTCATTTTTTATCTTAATCAATTTGATTTACAATGCAATACGGACGATAGAAAATTTAAATAGGTAGAAATAAGTAACCATTGCGTTTCTTGCCGGTTTTAACAGATCCAACGACAGTTTTTTTTTTTTGTTTTTCATAATTAGCCACAAATGATTAAAAATGTCTATTTTCGTTTTTTTAATGATTTTGTCGTTAAAATCTTTATCTGGTAGGGTATTGTATGAAAAGTTTAACATTCAGTCTAAGTTTTTTTAAACAATTTTATCTTGAGATCACTGGTATTGAGTCTAGACGATACGGAACACCGATTGCATTACAAATTCGCAAGTGACCGCTTTCGAGAAAAAATGACAAAAACACTTCTATAAGTCTTAAAAATCTATTTTTTTGCTCTAATACTTTTATCATTGTTAAATACATCAAGTCAACGACCGTTTATGTTCGCCCTATAATTGAAATAACAGAACCAAACTCTATAGAAATAGTATAGGACATAGTTCATTGACCCGATAGAATATTTTACTATATTTCCGAAGACAAACGTCTTTGTGTGCGCAACTTTTTAAATAAATAATAAAATTAAAACGAATTTAAGCGCAATGCTACCAATTGTAATATTTTAAAATAAAACGTTTCTAACGCCTTTAAATTTTAAGTATTTATATTTATTGATGACATTTTTCCCCACCTCTTAAGCTGCTAACACAAATTATAAAAAAACAAAATATACTCAATTCACTTACTTATTCATTTATACAAGCACTTTTGAATCGTCATTTAACAAACTATATTAAGTAAAGCTACCACCGGTTCGTAATGTAGATTCTACCGAGAAGAAGCGGTAAGAAACGCAGTAGTTAATCTTTTTCAACATTTAAAATACAAAGTTATGTTAGTATATAATACATCCTGCTTGTATCAACAAGAATTACACGTCTTTCTATCATCTACATAATCCTGTATTGAATAATATGCTTTTTTATGAATGTATTTTTAATAAATGCTTTGAATTTATGAATCGGCAAAGTCAAACACAATCAATAATATTATGTAGAAAGGTCGAGGTAGAGATGAAAATCGGTAAATACCCATAAATAAAATAAAATAACATAATCAGCCTGTAAATTTCCCACTGCTGGGCTAAGGCCTCCTCTCCCGTTGAGGAGAAGGTATGGAGCATATTCCACCACGCTGCTCCAATGCGGGTTGGTGGAATACACATGTGGCAGAATTTCGTTGAAATTAGACACATGCAGGTTTCCTCACGATGTTTTCCTTCACCGCCGAGCACGAGATGAATTATAAACACAAATTAAACACATGAAAATTCAGTGGTGCCTGCCTGGGTTTGAACCCGGAATCATCGGTTAAGATGCACGCGTTCTAACCACTGGGCCATCTCGGCTCTTCGTAAATACCCACTGCTTGGCAATGGCCACACGTCTTAATTTGATACTAAATAAAACAATAATTTCGGTACAATGTATATGACTAAAGACGTTACATATAAATTATAATTATATAAATAACATTAAATGATTATATACGATAGGTATATAATGGAGATCATTTTTCATTATATAATAATTTATATTCACGTCAGAGTCAGAGCAAAGCTCGTTTAATAAAAGCTCTCAAAATATTTCTCTCGTTAAATACGTCTTAAGGACGACAACACGCAATTTGCTCACGTCCGCTTCTACACGAGAATTTCGATGAATAATTTACCATGTACTTCATTGATGGTTCTATAGCATTGCAGCTTTATTGAAGTAAAAAGAATATTTATTGTTTACTAGATGTTGCTAGCTGTTTCGCTCGCGTCCTGTCCTTCATTGGGGTTATGTTTCCTTTTCACAAAATTTCCTCAAATTCAGATCAGTGCGGTGTATTTATAATATTAGTATAGAATAAAAATTAAACTTTTCAATACAAAAAATAACAACTCATTTGCCATCCGTCAATGAATGTTACAAGACGAAAATCAGTATCTCGAAAGTTTAATAACTACGTATGAAATAACGATTTCGGAAATAACATTTCGTTTGACTTACCAAAGAGCTCTGTAAATTATTTGGTAAATTAGATCCATTCATTCAACCAACAAATTCATCTTTAACGAAAGATAGCCATTCTTATCTAATTACAAACCAGAGCGCATCAAGCAAAAACGCTTATGCAACCGATTTAAATTTATCATTACGTAAGCAGATTACTTCACGGGGATTCAAGTTTTGATTGTACATTAATCAATTTACGATTATAAAAAGTAAATAAACAGCCGTTGTTGTTCTATTGCTAAATATTTTGATGACAAAGATGCAAAAACGTACGAGGAATTGAATATCTGACGTGTAATAAAGGTTACAACGATTCGCCAAAGATATTCAGATTTAATTGCAATAAGTTACAATAATGTTTTCACATAAAACAATAATAATAAAACTGCCGCTTAATTGCTTTGAAATAATAGTAATAAAAACGACCATAAAATAAACACACTATGATAAATCTATTATTAATTCAATCTTAATTACCTCGTTGGTATAATGGCTGGGTTATAAACCTGATCCTGTCCTGGGAACAATCCTCGGGTTACCTCAGTAAAACAATATTGTGCTTTACGATAAAAAAATCGGCCGGTGGAAAATGTTTGGAAGTTGGTTTTTTTTTATGATATCGGAAGGCGGACGAGCAAATGAGCCACCTGATGGTAAGTGGTCACCACCGCCCATAGACAAAGGCGTTGTTAGTAATATTAATCATTCCTTACATCACCAATGCGCCACCAACCTTGGGAACCAAGATGTTACGTCCCTTGTGCCTGTAGTTACACTGGCTCACTCACCCTTCAAACCAACTATACTGAACACTGCTGTTTGGCGGTAGAATATACAATGAGTGGGTGGTACCTACCCAGACGGTCTTGCACAAAGCCCTACCACCAAGGTTGGAATCTCGAGTTAGGAAAGCACAGAATCAGAAGGTGACGTTACGCCATGATCCGATTTTGGACTCTTCAGTTGCTTCAGGACGATCTCCTATTTAGAGGTTAAAGTACAATGCATTATTATACATATAAGTATCCCGCGTAGTTGACTAATGTCCCTCGAGTGTGGTCGTGCCCGAAATGGACCAGAACATCTTTAATATTAATTTAGATTTAAATTTACCAATGAATAAATTTAAGACTCAAGGTATTTTATTCTCGAGCATTTCATTCGTTAGTCGAACTCGGGTTGATAAAAAAGTGGCCGAATAATAATATGTATTACCGCGGCTTAATGGAATGAGTCGGAAGACTAAAGGCACAAGAGACAGGAACTCTGGAAAGGTGCTTAAAGGCAATATCTATCTCGTTATATAGTAGATAGCTTGTATAGCACCACCCGTCATTGAAATGTTTTATATTAAATATTTGTCTTGAAACGAATTCACGGTAAACTGTGCGAAGTATTAATTTCACCAAAAATTTAACTCTTCAAATGTAACAATAGAGTATTGAGTTACTCGGAAAATATAAAAAACGTAAGTGTAAAAATGGTAACGTTGGCTTGAAAGTCAAAGTTGAAGGGCCAACAAACTCAAACACTAAACCAAGGTCGGAACGTTCCGAGTTCACCTCCATTCCACTGTATGGGTATTTTTACAATGAAAGTTGTAACGTTATGCGATTTCGAATAGTTATATGAGATTTATTTGGCGTACATACGCACTTGTGGAATTATTCTGAGCTATTTTTATTAAAATAAATGAATGCGTTACAAAGCCTCTTTAAATTTGTTCTGAAACTTACAAGCCGATACGGTTTGCTCTAACTATTGCATGTTGAGACTATACACGCACACGGCTTTTACAACCACAGTAGTGGTATTTTTATCGCCTGTTACTGTAGGTTTTACTTATGATTTTTTTTATTAATTTTATAAAGTTCTTTATTAATAGGTTATATGCAATTATGTAGGAAACTGTGTTAGAGAAAATTTTCTCCTGCGTAAACAACTTGAATGGTTAGACCTATGTGAAATAAACACTCAACCGATCGTGAAAGCGGGTTCCGGTTGTTATCCTAGTATTTATAATATCTTGTTTAATCAATTCCTTGATAAACCTTTAGGTAAAGGGAAATTTATATATAAATATTCAACAGCTAACGAGTTGGAGTGTTCTGAAATGAATTATAAAGATTTATTTTTCAAAGGCAGAATTAGATTTAGATTTTGCTCGAGAATATTATTGCCTACTTAATTGTAAGGATGGATTGCTTCATTTATTACTTTTTCCCACCATCCTTGTCTGTAAGTACCTAATAATATTGTATGTGATATGATTTTGTTTGTATCGTCATCAGCGGTAGTCAGATGTATCAGGAAACATATAAATATCGATGACGATATGATGACTTCTTATTTTATAACTTTCTGTCTTTACTCCAGTGGCTATTTTATATGGCCGAGAACTAAGATTCAAATCACTGGTCAGACAAAGAGGATCAAAAGACAAAACTGCGAATCGGCACGAAGCAGATTCGTAACGCACTGCTGCGATGCGATTTCGTACGTAAAGACGTTTCAGTGCCAGGAGTCGGGTAATATTTAAATCACTTACGAATTCATTTGCATGGTTCGATCGACGTGCGAGCTCATATCAAGAAAGCTGTAAACGTAAAAATTAATGTTGAAAAATAAATGTAACATGCAAAGCCGACAAAACGATTCGTAAATGATATAATAGTAATTTTTATCTGTGTTTTATGGTGTCGCGTTATCTAATTAATTTCAAAATTCAATGGAAAAATTGCGGGAAGCTGGTGGCGTGTAACCGTTTTATTCGCTTTAAGAACTTTCTAGTAAAGCCTGAGATGTTTCCCATTAATTACACGCTCTTGCGTATTTTATCGCGTAATAAGATTATTTTATTAGATCACGGTTGATTTTTTGCTTCAACGCTTTTTCAAATGAAAGCAATTGACCTTTGGTACAAAAAGGTCAATCATTTAATTTATTCATCCGTAGTGAAATCTTACTAACGATAAATATGTTTAATTACTTTTATATAATATAATGTTAGTGAAACGACATTACGTTATAATATAATTACTTTTCTATATCTCTCTGGCACGGTTTTCTTAACAATAACATGAACATTTGACAAATATTGAGTTTCCATTTTCTTTTTCTTTTTTAACACACATCTAGTGACAATGAAAACACGTTGATACGTTTCTAAATGCTGTAAAAACTCGTGAAATTATCTCAGCATGTGAGAACTAATACATTATACATATCAGTAAGGATAATTGTCCCATTGTCTGATACGACACTGCCAGCTCACATTGACAATGGAATTTTTATTTAACGATGTTGTAATAGCACAGACTGCACTTTATAACAGAAACACCTAACTATATATCATTTTCTTTGAAATCCTTAACTTGTTGATCAACGTTATTAAAATTCGTATTAACACAGTTGAGTCTACTAGTTTCGAATGAATATCACATAATTTAAATTAAATTTTAGACCAATAGTTTGTATCTCGCTGCATCACAGTTTATATTTTGACAAATTAGTACAAATTAATACATAAAATATATTTTTTATCAATTTTTGATTACTTCCATACATATAGTCAATATCGATAGGAAATAGCCAGGAGGCGATCGTTACATTCCGAGGTGTATTATTAACCATGAACTTACTAATTGTATAATAACCTTTTGGAATTCTCTCAGATATTTTTTTAATTTGGCAACATAGGTTTTTTTATCACTTTCTAGGATTCTCTTATAGGATTGTCCCACAAAAGAGTTATTGACTTTATGTCGAATAACAGAAATTTGTGTTTGTTTTTTATTTACAAGCAGCATGACAATCCAAATTTTAGGATCATTGATAGCTTTAAAAAATTTTGACGACTCTTTATTGAATCAGAGCTTCTTGTCTTTTAGTAACCGAGATCATCCAGTTTAACTGCCCGAAAAAAATATACTATTATAAAAACCGCAGCAAAAACTATCGTACAACTTCTAAGTAAGCGAACAAATGAACAGATACGAAAAGCGACATCGATTTATACAATTTAAACAATATATTTATTGATATTAATTATTTAAATAACAGTTGTTGATAATTATGCAAATAAGCATTGCGAGTTCATGATATGTTGACAACAATGCTCAGTAGTATGTAACTGAGCGAGCGATCAAGGGAAATTACAGCCAACTTTTTGGATTGTTAAACACAAATTACATAAATACATACCTAGATTGTTACATGTGTCCTTGACCCGCTGAGCTGTTTACGTTTGTATTTTAGAAAGGCAGATGAGTAAGTTAGTTAACTAGTGTTGAGTGGCCTCTTTCGCCCATAGATACTTCGCACTTGAAATAACATCAATTCGATGTGACACTCTATATCTTCTGCTGTTCAGATAACAGGATTTTGTTTTAACGTGACCCTTGCTTTAAAGAAAAAGCCATGACTTTTACTTGGTGGTAGGTCTTTGTGCTAGCCCGTCTGGGTAGGTACCACCCGCTCATCAGATATTCTACCGCCAAAGAACAGTACTCTGCATTGTTGTGTTCCGGTTAGAAGGGTGAGTGAGCCAGTGTAATCACAGGCACAAGGGACATAACATCTTAGTTCCCAAGGTTAGTGGCGCATAGGTGATGTAAGGAATGGTTAATATTTCTTACAGCGCCTTTGTCTATGGGCGGTAGTGACCACTTACCATCAGGTGGCCCATATGCTCGTCCGCCAACCCATGACATAAAAAAAAGACTTGTAATTACATCACGACGTTATACAATAAATACATTAATGTTTATTTTTTCGTCAACGATCCTTATAATTCTGCTAAACAGCAAAAACCATAACATCCTGATCCCTCTGTATATATTCGTATTTTATATCACATTTCGAAACTGGAGCAATAATATACTTTTAATATACAATTATTTTACAATATTATAATCCTTAGCTGTCACCTTTCAACCACTGGAATGTTGCATTCGATTGCATTACGTTATTTGTAGTGAATCTTCGTTCGTTATTAATTATATTTTCTAGAAATATATTAAATAGCAACACATTTTAGTACATATTTGTTACAGATTAATAAGATTTTTATATTATTAATTTAGAATTGAAAAAATTGTCCTATTTTCCCAGCTGTTCTGTTAGATGCGCGAACTATTAATAGGCGTGTAGTTTATACGTGGAGTGCTCAGGTGCAGTGGCGGAACGTGCGTCAAGTGTGTTTAAGATACATACAGGGATGTATCGTGGTGTACAAGTGTATTTTTCAAGCGTGCCTAGCTACTCGAAGCCACCAGGAATAGTGATAAAACTTAAATAAGTCTTAGTGCTGAATGTATTAAAAACCGCTACAATATGTTTTGCTATATTTCCTAGTGAATTTATAAAATACCTATATGTTTTATTTTAAAATTTAATGAATTCAATAATCACCTTATAGGTTAGCTCGGTTGTGTGATACATTTGAAAATTAATTTACTTCAATCCGAACTTCATTTGTTTCTTGGGATGAAAAAATCTCATTTTTTCTCGGGATTTCAATTCCGTGCATTTTGCTGAAATAGAGTCAATGTCACTTCTTTGCATAAGCTACATTGCATAACATCGATCCAAAGCAAATTTGCAGCGCGAAAGTACAAAAGACGTCTTCAAGAATAAGGATGTTAATCTGGGAAATGTAACAACTTCCATAATAGTCCTCAAAAACTCACACCTGACAAGAGACAATGTTAAAAACTATTATTATAATTTTTAGAAGTATTTTTTTTTACATTACATTAAATACAACTTCAGAGGAATTTTCTGAATATATTTAAATAAAGTTCGTTCGTTAATATAGGTTTCTAAGCGCTGTTGCTTCATATAAATTATCGTTTCGTCATAATTCAATTAGTTAAACAGAATAAAAACGCAAAACGATTTATAAACTTAGTAAACTGCATTACGATATGACCTTTTGACGGTATATTAGATTTATGAATTGCGAAAGGTCTTATAAATCATGACATTACAAAGTGTTAAGTTGACTTAAGATTTACTAGTTTTTTTTTTATTTTTTTATTTTAATAAAACCACTTGAAACTTAGTGGTCTATAGAAATATAAAACTTACAGTGTCAATATAAATTAATTAATGTAATTCATCTCGTTAAGCAAGTGGCTTGTTTGTGACGACCTCGGTCCTGCGCGAAAAGCCTACGTCGAATAATTATTGGGTTTTTCGGATAAGTAATTATCAGTAGCCCGGAGTCTGCTGGTTGGATCTGAGAGATGATCATGCCATGATCTGGTTTTAGTCGCTAAGCTCCGTCTATTAAACAAAACATTTATTTTACTCTGCGTCTTACCGTCCCTGCATATGTAACTGGTTCTCTGTACAAAGGTCGCCTGGAAGAGGATCGCTGGTATTGCGATAAGGCCGTTTGCTGCAACGAATGCAACTCTGTGAATTTCAATAATTTATTATGTATGGACGTAATACATAATATATTTTGTTAATTAGAACTTAGAATGCAATTATATAATATAATATATTAAATATATTAAGTCGTTATAGATGATCATTCAAGTCAATTATTTTATTAATGCTTTTGTTACGGATGACACTAGTACTTTTTTTTTTGTTATAATAACATTAATAATTAAGGCATATTCAACACAAGATTATATAGATTATTTAGAATTATATGATATAAAAGCATGGAGCTACTATATGTCGACTTTCAGGGAGGATATAAGATATACTATAATTGTATTCAACTGACATAACTTTGTAATTCAAATTTTGGAAAAGAGTAACTACTCATTCCGAACCGACGTTAGCTGAACGTTTAATACAGTGATGTAAAATTACGACTCAACACGACACGACACGTAAAAGTCCTCTTACATAGTATATATGTATATATGACAGAATGGGTGGTTGGTCAGAGTGGATGTCCTCACCATCAGACATTATGTGTGGACGTAATGTGGGTGGGTAAATAATACTAGTTCCGTAATCACTCAAACGATTTACTTTCAAACACTATTAATAAACACAATAATAACGACGAGTCGTAAGACAGTTCCTAGATGTGTTGTCTGTACGGCGGCTAGCACTGAAGTGTCGTGTCGCCGACTCGCACCTTCCCATCTAGACTCCGTCGAAGCGTTATGCAATACTGACAACGCTTGCGGCTCGTCAAATCAGCTTCCGTATTGTTGACATCTCCGCCATATATAAAAGTATTTTTTAATTTACTATACTTTTTTATATGTTAAAACTTCTCTATACACTTTTTCTTTTTTTATAAAAAGTTATATAATCAAAAATATTAATAATATGAATGCTCATTATTAACGTTGTATAACATTATAATTTCAATTACTCACTAATGAAACAATGCAAAAAATAATTGAATTGCGAAATTCGATATTCAAAAAATCCTTTCACTTTACATGTCAAAAGTAAATCGCATTAGAATTATACTTTTAAGTTCACGTCGTGACCACGATCGGTTTCAAAACTCACATGACATTTTGAAACCGTAATGTAATTTATGACTTGAATTTATTTTTGACAAGCCTTTTTTTATTTACTCTATATCATTAACTCCATACTTTTATGCAGGGATGTTATGTAGCTTGTCACGGGGACAAAAAAAAAATTTGTTGGTTGAACAAATCTTTATTAAAAAGAAATATATTCATGAAATAATTCTATTAAAATAATTATTCTAAATTACACAAAAAAAAAACAGCGGGGTGGGCCGTTGACGGTATCTGGTCATGAAAGGAAAGGTACTGACTAAGTAAAGCATCAATACACAATGTAATGTATATCAACCGTTATTGCTTAGCAGAATGTACTATTTTAATTAAGCATTAAGAATAATTAGGTATTAAGAAGACGAACAAAACGAGTTGAGTAATAGTATGAGTTGGTGTTCGTTTTATATTTCGAATTAAAAAAAAATAAGCAGGATAGTGCAAATCCTGAACGCAGCGTCCAGAAATGAAATGAAACTGTTGTTTCCTCCACAATTCCTCCACAAAACAGCAGCTTCAACTTAGCAAAACTCTTCAGTTGAGTCCACCAAGCAATATTATTATACTTTGGAATATAATTTTCAAAGTATATATATATAAAAAAAAACACTCCCTGTGAACAAAACAACTTATTACCTATCTTGCTTAAGCACTAAGAAGGTCCTAAGAAGCCCTAGACACAGGTACAAGCAAGAATAAGTTATTAAAATTGAATAATAACTCATAAGATTGAGGTTATTAAATTGGATATTTAAAGTGCCTAATTTGCAATAATACAATATAGAAAAGCAAGAACTAATAAAAATAAATAAAAATTAAAACACAATTAATATTATAATGTATGACACGTTTTAAATGACATAATCTGTGCTTTTACTTGTCTCAAATATCTGGGTCGGTTTTGCGATCACAGATAAAACTAACGTTGTCATCCATTGAATGCTTAGAATATTACTGCATTATTTTATAACCTCTCGTAGAATATACAACTGCTTTTATTTTTGTATTTATGAATCTAAAATATCAGTATCTCGATAATTATTTATACAATGACAACACTATCTGAGGTCCTTATTTTCAAAGTTTCGTATCATCTTCAGTTTTGGGTCTAAGTAAAACGATAGCGTTGAATTTGACCTTGAACTATGTGTATTAAATCACAAAATATACGTTACTATTTTTTCTGTTAGCTAATTTAAACTTTCTCGGGTTCAAAAAGCTATTCATCCCGAGACTATCTCCTATGAGATCGCACTTTGGCTCAGGATTCAGAATTCGTGTGCCTCGGTCGCTTAATAGTAAGTTTAAAAACGCCAACTCAGACGGAAAAAATCACGCACTCAAAATAACTCAAGAAAGTATTCGTGTCTGAAGATCGTACCTACCAAATATTCAGTTATATATCGTTTAATAAATACGCACTACATATATCCGGGTCCATAACCCTCCTGAAGGTTTCCACTTTGTAAAAAATTAAAGGGCGTTGATTAATAATTCTAATCCGCTTTGAAGCGCTTAACATACAAAGGTGTAACAGTCAAAGTCTTACGCTTCGCTAACGCTGAGCTCTCCTACGCCAAGTGTCTAGTCGGTAACGTGCGATAAGAAATTCCGTTCCGAAATATGATAGTTGTTATGTAAATCAAATGTCACGACTGATATGATTTATGTATAGCAAAAAAATAACGAAATCATCTCTAAAAGTAAATTAGTGTTGTTTAAACAATGGTTTATAGCGTCACTCGTTCGGTGGACGCAGTCGCTAACCAGTGTCGCAGAACGTTTATTAGCGTCACTTAGAACGAGCGGACAACATTCCATTTCGACGTAAAAAGTCGTCCTAACCAAATTGAAAGATGAAAGTTTATTTCCGTTTATTTTTATTTTTGTGAAATCTCTGCTAATATGTTTCATGTGTGTGTCGATACTTGGGATTAAATTGTTTCGAATTTTTAATGTATCGCTGAACAAATATAAATATTAAATTCAAATTATAAAGTACAGGATATAAATGTATGAGAATCAATTCCCAATAGCAAAAAAAAAACTAGTTTTTGTTCATATTATTTTTGAATACATATGTCGTAATGTATATACTGTTTTAATTGTCAGTTTAACTAACGACTCGTCGTGCAGTGTTAGGACACTCGAAACGAACTCGTCAAAAACACTCGAAATCGTGATATATCTGAAATTAATATAATACGAAATTGATTACAATAATTGTATGAAATTGTAAGTCATACGCCATGTAAGTCGATTTTTAATACAAAAAGATCATCTAGTGCCACATTTCATTGATACAAAATATCTCAATTAAAAATAAATCGATTTAAGTAATCGATATTCTTTATTCAAATAAAATGAAAATCGAATGATTACACGTTTCGAGCCCTTTAAGGCGATGTAGCCAATAGAAACTTGGTCCATTTACTTAGAAAGTAAATGCCCCGAGAGAATCGCTCTAAACAGTGAAAGCACCAAGGACTCCTAGTTACGTCACTTTCTAAACTAACTTCTTGATTTTTGAAGTTTATTTGATTATGGAATCGATGGGGCCATGGGCAAATGGGAAAATTAGCCACCTAATGGTAAGTGGTCACCATTGTTATATTGGCTTGGGAACTAAAGTGTTATGTCACTTATGCCCGCACCCTTCAAGCTGGAAAACAACAATACTAAGTATTACTGTTAAATGTTAAAAGGCAGAAAGCCCTACCACCAAGTACTTTTCTTCACTGTTTGGTAAAGATACATCACAAAATTAAAGATTAGGATGATGACGTTTATGTGTGTTGTATTTATTAAGGTGTGTGTATCTGAAAGCAATCTTCATTTGTCCGATTTACATTAGTAGAGAATAAAATCGTATTCGTTTTTCAAATGTGTAAAATCTCTAATAGCAATTGTTTGTATAAATATATTTTATCATACAAAGTTAAACATGTGTGCGTTCACTTGTATATATAATATAGATGTGTGTGTGTGCGTGGGTCAATTAGAATTAATTTGCGCCAATCTTATTTGCTCAATTATCAAAAGCAATCTTAATTATAACTCGAGTTACATAACTTTCTCGCATAAATGTTTTTTGTTTTAATGAATGCCTGTTATGACATACATTTATTCAAGTTTTGTTGCTCATTCATACTTTGTTATATGAACGAATGTGTTTCAATTAGCGTGAAAGGTTTTAACTATTATAGAAAAACTTTTAGTCGAAATATACCGAGTTGTTGCAAGTTATACTTGGATTCAGCAAATATTCAACTATAGATGACGTTGTAATGATTGTCTAAGACCGAATAACTTATTGATTATCTTTCCCATGTATATGCTAAAAACATTAATAAATATTTATATGTGTGTTGCCGATTCAATTACCGTAGAAAATAGTTCGGTTTACCTTCAAAAAAAGAGCGCACTCCTTCCTAAAAGGCCGGCAACGCACCTGCAACCCTCCTGGTGTTGCAGATGTCCATGGGCGGTGGTAATCACTTTCCATCAGGTGAGCCTCCTGCTCGTTTGCCCCTCCCTAAAACATAAAAAAAAAAAATATAGGAACTATTCTTTTCTATTGCTGACTCATTGCGAGTTCTTCTCAGTAGACATTCCAAACCTGTTTTAGCTTTAAATTTAAATAATTCAATAAAATTACAATTCAAAATTTTAAGGCCTAATTGAATAAAGATTTTTTTTTTTTTCTAAATTATTGGATGTATACATACGGAGAATTATAGACAAATTTCAAGACATTTTAAGCCATTTGAGCCGAGCACGAGATTAATAACAAACTTAATCCGAGAATTTTAATCCGTGATACCGACCTCAGATTAAGATCTACTCGTTCCAGTAACTAGGCGTCCTCGGCTCAATCATATTTTAACGCTCGAAACCGTCTTCGAATCAAGCGATACCTACTACGTTTCATAATCCCTTGGCATAGACCCAGTTCCTGTTTCAAGTGATATACATTAGACGCAACAGACTTACAGAGTAACAGCTTTTTTATATTAGCTGTGTGAAATGATCACTGCAATAATTGCATTAGTACAACGTCGGAAGTAAAAATACTGAGACAGGTCTTACTAACAAAGTCGTGGGAAATCTCTCGTAAACTGTCTTAGAAAACTAGAACACGATGTTACGTAGTGATACACCCAGCAAATTACAATTTCCTGATTTAATATAATGAAATGAAACCAATCCTTAGTTCGATGGGCTTAAAGTCCAAAATACTGAGGAACATTAAAATCCTTACTCGACTTTCTCCAGGCGTATCTGATAAAACAAGTGCCAAAACGCGTATGACAGCATAAATATGCCAATTAAATTTTGTAATTGTTTAAAAGCGTCTAATTCAAAACTTTCGCTTGATTTCACATGTGATTAAGACTGGTTATTGTCGTTGCTGTTAAGCGAATTTGAATTATATAACTATAATGACAGAATATGAAACTCGATGTCCGGCCTACGTATATATTCCTCTAGTTGTCGCCTGCGGCTTCGTTCGAATTTTAGGGGTGGGTCGTACTTATGTGAAATTAGGCTATATGATATTGATGTACAACATCCATGTACTACATTCGTCATCTTCGAAGTTGAGACGCTACTAGAGAAAGGATTTGTTAGGGTTTTAGGCACGATTGCCTGCCTGATACGAAATCTAATTAGGTCTGCTTTTGCTATTAATGTTCCATTGCTAGCCGAAAACCTTCTCTTGGCTTTGAACTTATTCCACAGCTCTTTTAGTGCGCGTTACACGTGTTTTGAAAAAGTGTGTGTGTGTTTTTACTCGACATGTAGGTTTCCTCACGGTGTTTTCCTTTACAACCGGACAAGATGATTTAAGTAATGATTGCTCGGTTTTCCCTAAATAAATCTGGGATCATTGGTCAGTTTAAAAGCTAAGGCCTTCTCACTCTAGCGCTCTTGTTATGGCATTCTGGTCTCGCAATTGCTAGCTAGCAGTTATCAAAAAATGGTTAATGTAATAAATAATTCTATTATGATTCTATGAGAATGAAAGATTTACAGTTACGTCACCTCGTATTGACCTGTATAGATAACAATACCAGGCTGGTCTAACTGTTATAGACCATGACAATGTGCACGACTTTTTGTAAATATTGTTGTTCTCACAGGAAAAAACATGAAATCCACGCCATTTTAAATAGCCTAAATTTAAAGCGAAAGAAAATGCTAAACGCGCTGCGTAATCTGGTAAAGGTTCTATGTATATTGGTTAAGTACTCATTTTTAGTACCTAGATATATATTGTTTTTAGAACTCTAGTTAATCGTCCTAACTTCGCAAGGTTGAAGCATGTGCTTGAACTACGTAAATGCAAAAGCAAAGGAGGCGTCAAGCAGTAGGTCGTAAAAAACTGACAAGTTTTTATGGACTTAGAATAATACTACGACACCAAACAAATCGTACGACTAGTGACAAAGGAATTAGAATGATATTGATACTGTTGTTTTTTAATTTGATGTCAGTAAAAATATATTGAGTCATTACGTTGGGACATTTTGTTGAGTCTTTTATTACGCCTATAAATATATTTAAATAGCTATACTATATCGGCTAATAACATATAATAGTTAAACTATATAAACTACTATTGGTTTTCAAGTTCAAAACAGTGAGAATGAATTTCGCTTTCGTAATATCAATCAAAGAATAAGGACCATCCTTGATATTTGTAATCAAATCAACATTCATAAGACATTTCACTTCCTGACAACGATAAATCCTGCGTCTTATAGTCGGCAGTGCATTGACCATAAGTAGTAGTGACCACTTCCCTAGCTTTGTCAATGGTCGTGCGTTTTTAGCTGACTTAATAAAAATTAAAATAAAATAATAATGCCGAATTGCGCCTTTCGGCTCACTTATTTTTTTTTTTTTTAAATTGCCTGTAAAAATCATCGTTGATTTTGAAAATTTAGTTTTTTTAATCGAAAAATCACAAGATAAGGTAAAAAAGTAACAACTTGTTCCATTGCTCAGCCGATGCCTCCTCCTCCTTTCGAGGAGGAGATTCGACCTTACTCCACCGCTCTACTTCAATAATGTAAATGAATGTACGTCCCAAATTCCCATCCCAACGTGCAGGATTACTCACGACGTTTTCTTTAACCAAAGCATGAGATATATTATAAATACTTCTATTAAACTAATTAATTGTTAATTATGAGTTATTATCTATATATTTGCGTAGTTCCGTTCATGCTGATTAAAAATATATACGTAAATATAATCTTTATATATCGACTTTAGTCTCGCCTCCTCCAAGAAAATATATATGACTTATTAACATTGAATAAAATGGAGTTTTAAAAGTGTAATTAAAATAATAGTAGGTACGTTTTCGAAAACGTAACGACACCAGGTGACGCAGTAATTACATAATACTCTTCTTGTACTAAATAAAGTAGTTATATTTTATTAAAGTACTGTCAATGTTATCACGTAAGTATCATGAGGATCAGTGATATAACTCTTTATGACCGGCGTATTATTTAACAAATATTATATGTAATAAATAAAAATGAAAATTTGTATATTTTTTGTCTATGCTCTAAATAAACCATTCAAACCGTTGTGATGATACTTCGGTGAGTCATACGCTCGAAAAGGTTCTTGGCAAAGAAACTGTTATTGTTATTCAATATCAAAGTTTTACGTAAACTTCTTTTACTACTCGTGCAAAACTGGGACAAATCAAAATTAATCAAAATCAAAATATACTTTATTCAAGTAGGCTTTTACAAGCACTTTTGAATCGTCATTTAACAAACTATTTAAAGTAAAGCTGCCTGGAAGTCAACAAGCACGCTTTTTTATCATCAATATACTCTTGTATCGAATAATATGCCCTCTTTACCGATGTATTTTTTACAAATGACTTGAATCTATGAAACGGCAAAGTTAAAAATGTCTGCGGAATTTTATTATAGAAGCGGACACCTTGCCCCAAGCCTTGACTAGCACGTCAATAAACCTAGCCGTTATCCTCATTATTTTCAAAACCATCGATCATTTGTATACTGTATGGATTCACACTAATCAGTAGAACAGTATATGACAACTTATAGTATTTTAGCACACAGCTTACTTACACAGTCCCATCAGTACCCAAGATTAGCTGAAGGCTTCCTGTTTACTTAAGGACTTATTAAGTTTGAAATTAGGCCACGTATTTATCCAGCCCTCTCTTAGAAGCCTCAGAGTGATGTAATGGACTTCTCTATTAAAGAGGAAAGGAGGCTTTAGTCCAACGCATGAAACGTTATTATTTTAGGAAAATAGTCCAAGTTGGAAAATTCGGAAAACTCGTTCTAATTCACACCATATTAATATCACAGTAAACAAGCGTATTATAATTTAAAAAACTTTATAAACTAATTATATTAAAATTACGAAACCTATCAAGACAAAATAGTTTCAGCTTTTAACACGCTTAGTGTTTTTGCAATGAATGGATAATTTCAAATCAAATCAAAAGTCGGAATCATAAAAATAAACTTCAATTATTTTTTAACTCTAGCACCGTTTCAGAAAAGCAGCCTCTTGATCCGAGCTCAAATTCAAGCAGCCTTATCGAAAAAGTATTAATTTAATATATTCTGTTAATTAATCAATCATCACCGATAACTAAATAGAGTCATAATACTATCCACGACTTGTCATAAATCATAGCCATCCTACTGCCATTAAATACCTTTTCAATAACCATTCGTTTAATAGCCTTTAACCTAGTGTTACAATTTATGACGTAACAAGTAATGCTAGTTACACACTTACGCAAGTGTAATAAAACTTTCATTTCGATTTAAGCGTCACTGACCTAGACTGAGCTAAAGCTTGTGAATAAAGAAACTAGATGAGACAAGACAGTTTTATTAATCTTTTTTTATATATTATATTTATTCAACTGAATAGATATTCACTTAAGTAATTTTTTATTAGTTATTTAAACTGATCTTTTGTATAAAAATATATCATGTAAAATATCGTTTTGAAAGCTTACACAATTATAGATAATTTATATGTATATAAAACATACTTTATATTACATATATGTAAATATATGCAATATTATAATTAGATTGTTGTAAAAAAATTATTCTTTGGAAAATATTTTATACACAAAACTAATTAATCCAATCTATTTGCTATATATTGTTACGTCAATAATAATAATGAGGTTATAAATTTATTTCTTAGACTCTAATGTACAAGGTTCAGAACTTCCTAGTAAGTTTAAAAAAAAAACATGTTGATAGAGGCCTCGCTTTTCCATAACTAACATCACTTCCATATGCGACAAATTGATATATTTTAAACTATTAAATAAGTTTATCTTAATGTTAATTCAGATGAACAGCAACAAAAAAAACTGACAAAAAGAAAAATTTTTTTTTTTTTTTTATAATTTCAAAATTGTGGAACAGGTGAAGTATGTTTAATGCATAAAACAACCAACATAATATATTATACTACAAAATTCAAATGTTACAATACAAGAAATATAATAACTAAATTTTTTGTCTCTTCCAGTTTAATACACAGTCGTATCAATGTGTAAGACGCTAAAGTAGATCTTATAGATCTAAATGTATGAAACTAACATTTGATATAATTATATAAGATATTATGTTAAAACGATTGTGCATTAGAGTGGTCGTTACAGTCGTTATCATTACGAGTGTAAATTACTATAATGATAGACAGACTATATATGTGGATAGGCAGGTAGTCTATGTACTACATTTGTAACTGTTGAAATTGAATTTAATATCCGCTTCATTATTTATATTGTTACACGCCTGTTACACGACTTGTACGCCCCGACTTCTTATGGGTAAAATATACAGAAAATACAAAAGCTTTCAGTTGAAATATTCAAAAAATCTTTCTCGGTGAGCAACAACGTCGTGAAAGGAGTAACTATGCTAAATTTCAAGTCGATCGGAGTCCTTTAGTTTAGGAGATCTTGTGATCAATCAGTCAGTCAGTTATTTTGCTTATATATAGGTCATATAAGTTGCAATGAATGTTTAGTTAGTAATTACTATTTGGTATTCGGTGTATTCTGTCAATTTGATATTCGGTCGAGTTCTATTGTGTACCAACGAATGTGCATTAACCAGACCAAAGTTAAGCATGTTTTTCGGCTATTCAGCCACGAAATTTACCGAATATTCAATAAGGGCGGGTTTGTCGCAACAAACACTAATTATTACAAATATTATTTTATATCGGTTGACGTTAATGGTTATTTGCTGTTTAGGATTATAGTGTGAAATAATAAACCATATACCCTTTCTCAATAAACGGACTATCTGTTGTAAAATGTTTATTACAAAACGGATAGGTAGGATTCAAACTTTCCAGCGTTATGTATATATATGGGATACATTTCTTTTATTGGTGGCAGGGCCTTGTGGGTAGGTACCAACCACTCATCACACATTTTAGCGACTTTTAGTTGTGTAAGGAGATATGTGTTCAATATTAAGAGGACGAAGTGTCTCTTGTAAGCAATAGGTAAACATTTGGGACATGGGGAAACGTTCGATTCTTGGTTTATCGAATTACATGGGAATTTATTGATTTCCTATTAGTTAGACGTAAATTTATTGGAACTCACTTCAGTTTTGATTCCAAGATTTCCATTAAAAACCAAAGCAAAACCTAACGACTGAAATTTAACTGCCTTAAAAAACTAACTTAATTTTTGTTCACCGTTCATCTTGTCATTAGCAGAAAAAATCCCGTCAAGTTTCTTTTGCCAGATATTTTCGGATCTGAGGTGTTTCTTTAATGTAATTTAAAAATTTAAGTGTAATGCTTCGAGTTGAATAAAGATATTTGAATTTGAATAAAAAAGCATTTCGGCAGCGTAAAGCTTGAAACCTTCTTCTTAAGAGGAGGGGTGAACTTATACATAAACAGATACCTTATAAATAAAAATTGAAACATTCATAAATAAGGCAAATAAATATATTTAAAATGGCGTATAAAAGTAACTACTTTTCGAACCGATGGCTTACGATTAATTCATTACTATCTCAAGACTTAAAAAGACTTTTTGTGTTTTTAAAACCTACTTGAATAAAGAATATCTTGAGTTCTTTATATATTTACACGATAACATTTAGCCTAGTATAATATGAACACTGCATGTAGTCTAAAATAGATCCCATTTTGAATTTAATAAGACTGTTTACAAATTAAAATTATTAAGTCGAACGATGTTATATACAATTATTGGGTAGGATATTGATATCGTACACGAATAATAAACACATTCAGATATCATTCATTGGGGAAAACGTGTTCTAGAGTAAACGTGGTGTAGGACGTCCTCAGGCACGGTGGAGTGACGATTTGCGCAAGACGGCTGGCAGGAGCTGGATGCGAGTTGCCGAAGAAAGACCACAGTGGCGTGCATTTGGAGAGGACTATGTCCTGCAGTGGACGAATGTGGGCTGATGATGATGATATAATTCATAATAACAAAGCGCAAAGCGATTTTATGTTAAATTTATTATTAACAATTAATTAAGAAGCTCTTATATATAATTTAAATTAACGAATTAATTGCATATCAAATTTAACCAAATCATATAATTATTTAAATTTTAATGGTTCGTATTCGTAATGACTACAACAAACGTCCAACATTTTATCGACATTTACAAACAAACTGACGTGATAGGTCAGATTTATCAATCATCGTCTGATTGGTGACATCAACGCAATTATTATATTGTTATTGGTTTTTATCTTTAGCAAAGAGTAAGTTAAACTTAAAACCATAATATACTTAATTTAAGTAAGTGCTGGACACCGGACATCCTGTATAGAAATCAACGTAAACTGTAACTTCACATTTTATTTATTTATATACAAGAATTTTACCATATAATATATTTTTCATATTTTAAATTTCTTAACTCCATGTTGCTGATAAGAATTTATTGACAGAATAACCCAGTAGCTATTTCATTTTTGTTACAATGTTGTTTACACCTTTAAAGACGTATCACTTTGTATGTTACCCAAGTTAGATATTAATTTTAAGTGCTTAGTGATAAGTTGATTGTGTAACTTTTCCAATAAATAAATAAAAATAAACTTTTATTTAAACCCAGGACCTTATGGCCGTCCGGACTGCCTACTAAAAAACAATAAGGCAGTTAAAAATACTAAATGATATCCGTGTAAACTTTTAACAGCAATAAATGGATCACTAAGATTTTTCTAAGGTTAACGTTTAATACCATAAGTACCTATAAAAAAGATGTATGTTCTTATTGATTAACATTATTTAACACTTCTTGATGTAAAATAAACTGTGAGTCACATTTAAAAGGTTCAAATTTCAATAGCAACAAATAAAACGATCGCATCGTGACCAGAAGTAACGACACTAACTTTCAAACATGTTTGTAAAATCCGATCCAGTCGAAGCAAGCGAGCAGACTATAAGGAGATAGCGTCTTACGCCCAGCATGTAGGGTTACCGATACTGCTTATATATGACCTTTGTATCAGTCGAGTGATTAAATCACAGTAGGATAGTATCACTTCATCTTAATCCCAGCTAACTAAATTAAATTTTGTTAAGTGCATTCAGAAAATGTATAATACCAAGTTTCCGATAAGTTAATATATCCTTCCTGTGGGAAGGTATACGTTTCTTTAAGATGATATTAAAAAATATATATATATTCCCCTGTTAATAAATCTTATGTTAAAACGCTAATTATGACGATGTTACAAAATGAATAAAATGTATTATCCAAAAAACAATAAAATTTAGCCAGCGTCACTGGCGATGGTTTCAGGATTGGACGCGGGTGCATTATATCGAACCCACAGACTCTTCATCCTTGCCAAAGACGGCCGTCGCAGTGATTTTAGAGTGTAGGAATACTTTATTTCCTTCAACCCAGTTGTTCCCCCCAGGGGCCTGAGTACCTTTCTTAAGGTTTGTACTGCGCGAAAAAAAGAAACGCAAAAATTCAAATCTGTTCAAACATTTAAATGTTTAAGTTTCCAACATTACACTCCCATTTAAGGCAGTCGTGTATGAAATAATCATGAATATACAATACAACTCTATATAGACGGTAAAAAGCGCGAAGCCCTTATTCGCTGGCTTTTAAACAGGAGTCACTACTGAGTTACTAACGATGGTCGAGTCGATATTAGCTTTATATTCAACTGAGTCCTATAACCCTGTCGAAAAAGCAATTGGAAGGGGTGAACCTAGTCTTTCTCTTATTTTTTCGTGCAATTCACGCTCTGTGTCGACCTCATGACCAAGGCGAGTGAACATGTCTGCTGCTCTGTACGAACTCACTTCATATTTCAGTCGTTAGCTGTTGATAAACGACTCAGGGTCATACACTTTCAATGTGTAAGTTTTAAATGTTCAACGGTGAGTTTTTAGTTTTGTACAAAATTAATCTACGATTAAATATAATAAAGTTTGTGTAACCAACTTGAGATATGAGAATTTATATCTTATTTCTTTCATGTGTGTTCACCCTTAACTGTTAAGCTACGTCACCTGTTAGTTTTCTCTAAATTTATTTTAGGTATAAATCTTTATCAAAGACACTTTATTACAAAAACAACATAAAATAAACCAAGTTATTACATTCTCTTTAGCCTAAAATAGCTTAGACGAGATGGAAGTTTTTTTTCTATGTATTTACATAGAAAAAAACTACCATTTGGTAAGCTGACCAATGTCTTTGGGCGGTAATCCACCACAAGTGGTCACCACCGCCCACAGACATTGGCGCTGTAAAAATATTAAACATTCCTTACATCACACCAAAGCACCACCAACTTTGGGAGCTAAAATGTTATGTGATGCTGTAATTGGTAACAAAACGTAAATATTAAATATTGCGGCTCAAATCCATACAGGTCATTTGCCTACTTTTAAGCTTACACAATTAAAAAAAAAACATTAAAAATAAATAATATAATTTAATTCTTTTCGATAAGAACGCTTTAACTTTAACTGACAAACACTGTATCAAATAATGGCCATACCTGACCGTATGTAGTAACAGCCGCTCACTATATTATACTCGATGACGTAATACTTTAATAAAATACTCGCAAGAAAATAAAATGATTACTCAAAATTATTTAAAGCGTTATAATGTGACGTATAGCAATGGCAACACTAAGCATATAAAATAACGAATATTACAACAAAAAAATCCAATGAAGTTCAACTTCTTTCAATTACTTTTGATAGGTCATTGTACAAATTAATTTGAATTTAAAGTCACTACTGGTTTTGGAATGTAGATTCTACGTAGATATACCTATTCAATTCGAAATTTAATCACATATATTGAAATATAGATTATCTTACATGAAAATAAATATATAGTTCCACGCTTTTTGTCTTTTTTATAATACTTGTATTAACGAACAGTTCGTAAAGATATGTCTCCTTGATTAAACATGGTTTGTAAGCTATCCAGCGAATTGAGATTCAAGTCTTGAAACTATCCAACCTTTGACTTGTAATAAGCGGTACGTTCATTCGATACATCACTAGAGAAAACAGGCATTTACATTCTCACTGACAATATATGAGTATCTAGTAAAAACAATTCTAGTGTACGTCAGAGAAAGGTGCATATTGCAATGTACATCAAATTATTGTACAAAAAAGTAACCACTCGGTCATTAAACACGTAATTTCAACTAAAACCCACTTAACAGCAAGAAATTGCCAAAAGCAATCAACCTGAATCTGTATAACTCAACCTAAACTAGTTAATTTAAATCATGACCACAGAGCTGCAATAGACAAACACATAATATGAAACTACGTTTTTTATATTATAGTGGTCAAGAGTAAGAAGAGTGGATATACATAAATAACGTTGTTTTTTTTTAAATTGTATTCGTAGATGTGCGCGCGACTTCGTGCGCGTTTGAATTGAACAAAAAAGTTATTGTTGTAGCCTAAGTTACTTCTTATTACACCAGCTCTCTGCCAGTAAAAGTCCCGTCAATAGCTCATGTATTTTGTTCATTTCATCGTTTTTGTATGTATCATGAACTTTTGTTCGTATTTGTCTAAAAACAAAACGAATTCTTAATTTAAAACATCGCATAGTTTTTTAAGAGCCATTGTTTTGCGTACATGAATGGATTTTTTTTTTCGACAATCCTGAGCCCGTTTTGCTCTTTAATCAACAAAAATATCTATAATATCAGGTAAAAAGTTACGCTGTCAAGTTGGTTTGGCAAACAGGATATCTCAACAATACAACTTTAGTTTAAATATAATTCCCACAAAAAAATTGTGCAAGAAATAATATTATCACAAGAGTTAATTGCATCTACTCCGTAATAAACAAGCGAGTTTCGTTTATTAAATATTACCAAGATAATCGATGATTTCAGGTTCAAACCCAGGCAAGCACCACTGAATTTTCATGTGCTTAATTTGTGTTTATAATTCATCTCGTGCTCGGCGGTGAAGGAAAACATCGTGGGGAAACTTGCATGTGTCTAATTTCAACCAAATCTGCCACATGTGTATTCTACCAACCCGAATTGGAGCAGCGTGGTGGAATATGCCCAAACCTTCTCCTCAAAGGTAGAGGAGGCCTTAGCCCAGCAGTCGGAAATTCACAGGTTGTTAATGTAATGTGAAAAAATATTATATAAAAGTCTCAGATTTCCGAGTGGATAAAAATAGCTTTGACCTTCGCAAATCTAAAAATATTCGCATTTCTATTCGCAAAGGAATAGAATATCAAATTTGTACGACGTGCGTCCGGAATATGATTTATATTCTCAGGAGAAACTTAATGTACTAAAAAAAACGTTTCGATCCTTTTGCGATGGAAAAACAGTGTTTACGTACACTTTTGATTAAAGCACACCTACTTTTCATTGCTGAAATATTATGCCGCTATACTTATGCAAGGAGTAGTTATCCAAAGGACTACTATTTCCAATTTGTTTAAGAATAGAAAATGAACCACATATTAATAAATGTACCACCTGGTGGCTGGCTCAGCTCCTAAACATAACAAAAGCCCTGGTGCAAGCATTGTTTTGGTGATCTCCATTCCTCTCAAAAATATTTTTAAAAGACCTTTCGGTGCGCTTTCCATCTGATCCAAGACTTGAACATGATCGGCGAGACGACCCCAACGCGCTGAACCCGGGTTTATTGCACTCCCTGCACCCTCGGCTATGACGGGCTTGGATCCTCTGAATAAAAACGAACACTGTCGGAAATATAATCAACTTCAATAATTATAACATGTTATAAATCGTCTAATTCTGCCTTCAGACCGCAAAACAGTAATACTGCTTTTTGACGATGGATGTGGACTAAACTTCTTGGACGAATACTCCACCAGTTCTCTTCCGATTCAATACTAGAGATTTTAAAAATTAAATATATTGCTTTTTATAGACATGCTATCTATCTATTTACCATTAGTTGACATTGATTGATCCAAAGCGAATAAATAAAGATTTAAATAAGTCTACTTTTACTTGAACTCGCCAAGTGTTCACTCTTATTGCTTTCTCGCCTTATATGTAATCGCATTACATTTGAATATCTTTGTGTACTATCTGAAAGTAATAGTTATTTAAACACTAATATTTAATATATTCAAAAACGTATTCATTTAAATTTCATTAGCATGCATAATTATTACATTTGATGTAACCTTGACATGTGAGCTGATGTTAGTAAAATATTAACACTCTATTCTAATTCGATTAACGCTGTAAGCAAATAGTACCATTTGTTCTTAATATATGTTTATGTTTTTTATGTAAATGAACATTAATTATACCGTTTCGCCGCTTTATTAGAATTCAAGTATCATCCCGAAGAAGGCAAAGTTAAAGCCTCTTAGGGCGGTCCCTAGCCGGAGTTATAAGAACTGAGATTTATAGTACCCAACATTTAATGATACAATTTGTAACATTACATACTGAGAGAGAAGAACCGAACTTGAACATAAGCGACCTCGCTAATTTTGCCATCTTTGACATAAGTAGTGGCACTAATATCATTTCTTTTGTCTTGTTTCTCATAATCGGTTCAATTTTGCCCCACTCGTCCGAATACTCAGTTGAATATTATATTTTTACATGAGAGTGCAGCCGGTGAGGGACTTCCCTAATTTTCAATGCTACAGCTGGAGTTAGCCCAAGACTTGGAGCTTATGTCACCGCAGTGTTTCGATGCGATTGAACCCACAAGCTAAGAATCACTTGTTTCTACCACTGAGCCATCTTGAAGGTCATTCTTTAAGCAAAAACTCCATATTGTAACATGTATTATAGCTCTAAATGGTATTTTATTCTTCTCAGGACAACATATTGGTATGTTTATAAAAATCCAATTAAAAACCTAGTTTATATTCAAGACAACAAAAACAAGCAATAAATGGTAATTTATATTCTACTCCTACATTAAAGAGAATTCTTTAGAGACCTGTCTACATAGCTTTGCTGTTTATATAATAGTTCAGGAGACCAAGTACTATTATTTGTCTTGTTTTCAATTCTTATACTGAATACGATAAAACATTAAGTAGGCACTTCACTGATGACATCCTAGTGACACATTTAGGCGACTATTTCCAACGAAGAATAGTCAAATGTGTAGCTCAATTTATACTGCACAAGTGGGCCTGATCACTCTCCATTCTCTTTTTCATTTCGGCAAATTGCATTCCAACACGACCGGATAGAGTTAAGGCGCACAACGGCTTTAAATGCTCTCTATGCATGGGACAGTTAATACAGTCATATTTCAGAGAATTTAATGACATTAAAATCTAATAACCATTAATTCATCCAAGCTCTGCATCTCTAGGACTATAGACTGGCCACAAAACCATCGAGGCTATTACTCGATAATATCAATATGACTGATGGTTATGCAAGGTTAATCAAATAGATTGATTTCTTAAGCACCGCAATCATTGTAAATCGATATTTTATATTCATCGTTTTACATATTATATATATAGCCATGCTTCGCAGTTTTATTCGCATTTAGCTTGAGGATTTCCAGATAAGTCAAATTTTTAAAAGTTAATTCACATTATAACCATATTCATTAAAGTATTTAACAGCGATCCCATGTGAAGTGTTCGGACCGTGCATGATAGTAAAAATTATATAACTCATACTATACATTAAAATAATATGAATGTTCATGTTCAATATTAAACTCAAAATCCCTATTCAATATAGAAGTCCATTCCATTTCAGTCCAAAGATACATTTGTCCTCATCGTGAAAACCTTGAGACAGACCGGAGAAAGAAACTCAGCCGGATTTTGTGCCAAAACAAAACGTAAAACTTTATAATATCGCCATGATGATTCTATTTTTAATAAATCGTAAGGTTCAATGTCAGCGGCGAATGTACGATAAGTCGACAACTTTGAAGCCAGTTCGAGAGTACTTGTCTCGATATATTCAAGCCCACTTCGTAAATCATTAGCATAACTTAGAAACATAACAGGTGTATCAGGCATTGCATTGCACACATGGACGCCATTACGATTATCGCAAGAACGTTCGCTGCTTAGCAACGAAGGTCTTTTTAAGGCAGAGTTGTTTCTAAGATAGCAGATGTGATGTTTTTTCTCATGTAATCATCAGTAAAAATGTACCTACACATTTGTCAATTTATAGAGATTTTTGGTAATCAGTGAAGATTTCACTATTTACTTGGTGTTAGGGTTCTATGCCCATTTTGTATGTATAATATAATATCTTTTTTCCCATGGTTGGTGGCGCATTAACGATGTTGGAATGATTAATATATCTAACATTGCTAATGTCTATGTTAGTGGTAACTATTTACCATCAGATAGCCAATTTCCCAGTCTACCTACCTGTCTTACGTCAGTAGAAAGAGAAGATGCCGTAACACAACAATTACAAGTGCTTTAAACTGACCGCCATTTAAATATATTTTAAATTGTATTCGTTCAGACAAGTAAGGCAAATAACTAGTACAAATTCTCATTCCGTAAAAATAGAGTTTGATCAGAAGAGTGAGAAAGACAGGAGATATATATAGAGCATGTATCTTCTCTTGTAAGCAATGATTGTAGTAGTAAGTAGTATAAATAAAAACCGGATCTCGGACTAAGGCCACTTTCACTTGCCTTTTGCAATTGTATTAGTGTGGTGTGTGTTTAATAGTGGGCATTGTTGGTCACAATTATGCGTTGAGGGAATGATCAATCAAAGCTTGTTAGGCTGGTTAGATTGTTGATTTTCGATACTCTTCAAGACTACTGACTCGTTTTGACTTCGTAAGCTTGCTTGAGATAAGAACTAATACGTATGTTTTGTTACTGCAACTTGTATTCGGTTGCGGTATTTGTAGAAATATTTAGTTTATGTTATTTATTAATTAATTGCTTCCCAAATGGCTGTCCGTCTGTCTAGTATGTAGCTTATTAGGTAGTCGATCCCGGGGTCCTGAGTTCAACCCCGGATCGGGCTGATAAAATTTGGTTTTTACGTGATTCAAATTTTCTGACGTAGTTTAAAGTTTTGGTTGCACTCCTATACCGTACTTAGCACGGCAAGTCTGTCCCGAGTTCAATCGCTCTCCAGTCTTGTTAAATTAGCTCATAATATATTACAGAATATGAGAATTAAAGCATATTCGCTCATACTTGTACTGTATTATATTTAACAGTAAATACATTTATTCCGACGCGATCGCGACGACCGTGTCCGTCACACTCACTTGATCTCCGTAACACTTGCACTTTCAATATCACCACACTTCCTCAGTATAGATAATACTGGTGTCCATCGGTCACATACATGTGGTTACGACTACATCACCATGACTCAGTAATCATTGCTATTATTTGCTTTCCATAAAACATGTAGCTAAATTCCACTTTCACGATATATCATAAAATACTGCAATCCATAAACAGGGAGCTGGTCATAAATTATTCGACTCAACATGCACAATGGAATAGCAAAAGCCGAAGATAGCCCAGTGGCTAGAAAGCGTGCGTCTTAACCGGTGATTGCGAGTTCAAACCCAGGCCATTGAAATTTCGTATGCTTAGAGTTTGTAATTCATCTCGTACTCGGCGTTAAAGAAAAAGATCACAAGGAAATCTGCATGTGTCTAATTTCAATGAAATTCTGTACATGTGTTACCTACACATTGGAGCAGAGTGGTGGCTCTAAACCTTCTTAGCTTTCTTAGCCCAGCAGTGGGACATTTACATGTTGCTAATTTACTTTTTGCACAATAGAAACAAAATAGTGAAGATCCTAAAGTTAAAGCTGTCTAGCTGTATCAATTTTTATTGTTCTCTTTTTACATACACTTAAGCAAAACTATGTTGCTCGCGGTTTTGCTCGCGTGGAAGTTGAATTTATTTACAGATGAACTTAAAATATGACCTATGAATTTAAGACCTCTTTGTATACCACATTGGTGTGTATTTCACCACTTCGGGTAGAATATCCAGATCACTTAAATAGATATCTACTCATTTTTGTCAGCAGCCCAAAAATAGAGGTTGTTTGGTCATGTTTCTAACTTGAAAAATAACGGTTTCCATGGTCCTATCTTAAATAGTTTACGCTCGGCGATGATGACTCAGTCAGTCAGGACATGTTATTTTATAATTATATATAATAAAAAAAGAAAAATAAACACAAGGGGCTAATTAACTATTTATAAATAAAGAATGTATTCTTAATTCAAATCAGATGGAAATCCGTTAATAACAAAGAATTTCAACCTTGACATAGCTGTTATATTTCAATATGTGAGTAATTATTGCGAGACTAGAAAATATTTTATCTTAGAGTCACAAAGTTGGGAAATCAAGAACAAAGTGTCATTCATTCTTTTCTTATAACCGCGTGGGAATATGACGAAGTATTTATATTATTTCAAACTGTACAAGTAGTTTAAATGTATTCCAAAAGGTTAAGTTAGGAGCGCAGAATCCAATGGTGAACAATAAAATAAGTGCAATACTCAATTGGGTGATGACGACGGTGATAATCGGCCTCTTCACTGATTTAAATCTCAATGATGAACGCAATGCGTAGGTATTATAGTTCACAAGTGTGCGCAAACAATCGGATTCAGACAACACGTTCGATCAAATCAATGGGTCGGTCTCGACCATCCGAAGCAACCGGAGACTTACGGTGCAGACCCAGTGGCTTCACGAAATATCTGAGCCATAAAAGTTCAATGAAACTGAAAATTACATGACACAAAACCCAATTACATTTTATGAAAACATCGAAATTAACGGTTATTGAAATAATTTGTAAATAAAGAAAACCGATAAATGAATAAGACAATATAAAAATTAGTAATTCTATCACTCTTATTTGTTATAACAGTGTGGGTAGCGAGGGTAGAGTAGAGAGCAGACGTCGAGAACCAGGAGAACTCTAATGGAGCTACACCTCATAACTCTATTAGAGCGCGTCACACCGTTCAACGTCACGACATCCGGGCCGGTCCTACACCCAAGCCGCGCCAACAGAATGTCGAAAATCAATATTTTAATTCACTTGAATTTGATATCGAATGAAAATCGTACTGACGCATTTTTTATATTACAAAGATACCTTCATAAAAGTATATAAATCATGTTAAAATAATAAAGGCGAAGTCTAGGTGTGTCTCGGTATCCACGGGTCCAGGCTCATACATAATTAATTTACTTCAAGAATCCTCAGCTTCCTTCAAAGTGTTTTGAAACTTAATGTAATATGAATAAGGTACAAATAGACGTAGCATTATTGTGATTTAATTATTCACATCCCGAAACTCGCACTACAGCATTTTCTCTGTATATTAATTAGAAACTTGTTCATATAGACATTTGTAACCGAAGTAGATGAAAAATTAAAATTTAATATTAAAGTACGATTATATTTCATATTTAGATTATGAAGACTAATAAATATATATATATACTAAATAATAATATAACCTATCTGATGTTATATTAAATCTTGTTTATTTTTAACTTAATTGCAAATAAATCGTTCTAAGCTGTAAAGTGCAGGTAACTAAACTGTCGATATTATTTGTAACCCCTACCAACATGTAAAATATTAAATTATATGAAATTATAGTTAAACTCAAAGTCAAAAACGTCATTCAATAAATAATAATAACAATACAATATCCGTATATTATACGAGCTTACTTCGTTCTCAACAAGTACTTAAATTTTTTCCCGAACCAGTAATAGTTATTACTTCAAAGTAAGTGTACTTCTACATTGAATAAATTAATTTTAAATTGGTTGCATTAGTTATTAAATGCAGGTTAAGTTCATAGAACCGATTGAAAAATCAAGAAAATCACGAGTCAATAATAGAGATGAAACGGATAGCAGTTTGGCCGGATACCGGATACCGGATATTCGGCCGACCATGTGGCCGGATAGCCGGGTATCCGGCCGCCGGATATCCGGCGAAACGAGCCGATCGCCAATGGGACCCTTATTCTTTGTGGGCAGCTAATGCCAAACAATATCCAAATTTAACAAAGTTTGCCAAAATCTACCTTTCTGCACCTTGCAGGAAGGTGTACTAATAGGTAAAGACTTTTTTCTGAAGCTGGCCTTATTTATGAAGAGAAACGCAACCGTCTGCTACCTCTCAATGCAGAGAAATTAGATTTATTCACCATAATTTGCCCTCAGTGCGGTATGTGTACTAATTCATTCATTTTCTTCGTATTACATTAACTTACTATTGTGTGATTAAAAATTTAGAACTAAAACTATATATTTAAGTTAAGTGATACTAAGACTAACTAAAGAATTACTCGAAAATATGTTTCTTTTATCCAGTTTTTTTTTATTCGGCCGGATGTCTATCCGGTATTCGAATAGTAGCTATCCGGTATTCGGCCGGATAGTATTATGGCGGCCGGATAGGCCGGATACCGGATAGTTACCGGATATCCGTTTCATCTCTAGTCAATAGTACTGTGAGGATTTGTATATATCGAAGATTTATAAATAAATTCACATTAGAACCGGTTATGAAGACAGAACAGGTTAGTTTTCCTCAAAGGAAATATGTAAAGGTCGGCAATATCTGTGATAATTATACATATTCTTAAAAAGAAATAAACATTATTAAAGTTATATTACAATTGACGTTGAATTTTTTCTAGCCACACGTATTGTTCCCAGTTTTTTTTTCGTTAGAGGATAAAACAGTTCTATAATTTATTTTGACTTCGTATACAGAACGACAAACATACCGATTAACAGGTAAATTTTCCATGATTAATTTCATATTCAAGCGCGATAAGTGATTGTTTTTTAAGATCAATTTTAAAGTTTATTTAGGTAACGTTTAATAGGAAAGGATTGAACCAAATCGAATTGTACTTTATTTAAAGAAACTTTTACAAGCAATTTTGAATCGCGATGTGATGGTTTGTATTAAATCGTATTAAACCTATCACCGGCTTGGAATGTAGATAGTCTACCGAAAAGAAAAAAACAAATAAGGAACTCTTTTCCAAAATTAAAAATAAAAATTTATGTCAATGAAATATGTACCTACAATTAATTTTATATAACCCTGCCTTAAGGTCAACAAGTATTAACTTCATGTTTTTATCAATATTAAGAAGTATATTTTTATTAGACTTAATTTTAATATCACCAAACATTTTCATAAAATACTTCCAGTGTACGTACGATTATAATATGAAAAAAATATATTAATAAATGAAAGAAAACGATAATCATATATCGATAAACGTATTAATTGTTGCTAACAGTAACAACGTAACAACACTATTCGTGTTACCTTGACACATGACATGCCGCCGCTAAACGTATAATGTGTTGTTTATGTAAATAGTCTAGTTCTCAGCGAAACCTGTTCATAGCTTGCAACAAACTTGTTATTACGAAACCAATTCGTTATGAATGACTCCACTGATATTTAAATTTAAGAAACGGACAGTTTTAGTTGTGAAAGGTAATAGAAATTAATTATTGAATTGTTTGTTTCGCAAGTAAAATCTAAACGAGATCAATATAACAAATTATTGTTATTTGGTGGTAGAATAGCGCTCTTTTTTATCATATAGTTTGGCGGACGAGCAAATGACGTGATGGTAAGTGGTCACCACCGCCCATAGACAATGGCACAATAAGAAATATCAACCCTTCCTTAACCTTGGGAACTAAGATATTATGTCCCTGGTGGCTGTAGTTACACTGGCTCACTCACGCCTTAACTTTGTCTTTACGCATGAGTAATACATATACAAGAGTGTAAATTGCTTGGTACTTCGTTTTGCTTTAAAGAAGAAATAAGAGTGAAGATGTAGATGCTCCGTCTGCGTGCAGCTCTTTCTAACAATACTACTCGGTGGTACGGCTTTGTCTAAGCTCGCCTGGATAGGCAACACTCATCATCCTGTCGCCAAACAGCAAACCTAAGTATTATTATGTTCCGGTTTGAAGATTGAGTGAGCCACTAACTACAGGCTCACGAGACAGAACATCTTAGTCGCCGTGGTTGGTGACGTATTGGCGATGTAAGGAATGGTGAACCTTTAGTACGTCGCCTATAACTATGGCCATATTATTACTAGCTGAATCTTTTGCTGCGGCTTTACCCGCGCGATGTTTATAAAACACAATTTTTTACTGCCTTAGTTTTTTTAGGAGTTTCGTAAAATCCATTCTTAGCGGATGCCTACACCTATAAGTAAACCCGAGTTTACGTGATTAATCAATAAATTATATTTCGCTTTTATATATGTATACATAGATAATTAAAGGTCTTTTGTCAAGATTCCCGTGAATAGGGCCCATTTTCCCCGCGACGTTAGATAACCAAAATAGTACATAACTGCGTAGTTCTAGTTTGTAACTGCAATTGCACTATGAACGAAGCTCAAACTATTTCGTCCACCAATTCGTATATCGACTAGTAAGGCGTTAATTCATCCCTATTCTATCCCTATATATATTGTGGACCAGTTGTTCCACAATTTGACCCCTCTGTTCTGACGAATAGTTAACAACTACACTCTATTAATTCCATCCAAGTGTGCATTCGACTTAAGCAAGTAATGAAATAAATCATACACGACAAATAAAAAGAACCCCAAACATAACATCAATATCATGTAGAAAATATTCTAAATATCATATATTTTGTTACAGGAAGAAAATATAGCACTTCGACTCATAAAGCAGCACTCAGATATAGAAGAGCCTGAGAGCAGCCCCGCTTCTCCCGAGGAGTACACGGGAAGTACAGGGAAGTACTTCGACGAAGCGGGATATGTCGCGGGGGGTGCGAAGGACAACGACCCCTACGTGCGGAATCGATTCAATCAGGCTGCGTCTGACAACTTATCCAGTAACCGCGCCGTTCCAGACACGAGGAACGCCATGTGAGTTTACATTACCATTCATGATAATCAATCGCGCTACTAAGGAATATGTTCTCTTACTTCCCACACAATATCCGTATCAATTGAACAGGATAAATAAACTAACTAGGCTGTTAGGCTGTTCTTGAATTGCAATGAATATGACTCAAAGGCAGCGCCGGTTTCATTGGCATTCGTATGCCTTAACAAAGCGAAGTGATTGTTATTCAATTTGTCGGTAGCGTTTCAGTTCCAATTATATTTAGGAAAGATATCCTGTATCGGGTTACTAGAAATTGAAATAGTGTTTGCTTTCTGCCTCGATCTATGTCTAAGTATTGTTGTGTGTATAAAATCTCGTCAGTCTATCTTACAAAGTTACAGACCGTAAGCTTCTGTAGACAAATCTTTTCTGTCAATATATTCTCATCTATAAATTGAAATTATATATATTTCTAATCAGTGGTAGCCCTTAAGGTTGGCGAATTGCCTGACTGCTTTATTACCTCGTTAGCTTAGTGGCTAGGTTATAAGGCAGAAGATTCCGAGGTCCTAAGTTTAAAGTCCGGATCGGGCCAATAAATACTGTGCGGAGGGCTTGTAAAGCCATTGTCTCTGCAGCCTTCGCTTTCCATCTGTCGAGTAAAATTGCGAAAATGTAGATTACACGCACATATCTACATTTTCGCAATTTTATTTTATCGTTAATGCTTCTAAGGTTTTGACATATTC
Source organism: Vanessa tameamea (assembly GCF_037043105.1). NCBI lineage: Eukaryota > Metazoa > Arthropoda > Insecta > Lepidoptera > Nymphalidae > Vanessa > Vanessa tameamea. The sequence goes on from NC_087318.1 coordinate 12,968,372, forward strand.
GTAATGGGCGTATATCACGTAATATTCATATATTATGCTACATATATGATGTTTCGTATATTTACTATCTCGCTCACTTACAAAACACTGTAAAAACTATAACAGATATTTCTTAATCCACAGACTAATTTACCCGAAAAGCTTTACTCAAATCGAACTGATATTTTTCGTATTCCGCGTTGTCAACTATATAAACTCTTCTGTTTTATATTATACGAGTAATCTAGCAATAGCCGGTAAAATAGTCCTGATTGTGTAAATAGTTCAGTGTTGCTTGCCTGGGTTTGTACCCGTAACCATCGGTTAAGATGCACGCATTCTAACCACTGGGCCATCTTAGCTCGGAGGGTGATTAGTTTAACAATACTGTCTTTCGCTTTCGAATGACAAATCAATTATGACTGAAAGAGTAAAATCGATATAATTACCTAAACATCCGCTACGCAGATGTAAAAAAATAAAGCCGTATGTATTATAACAAATTATTTATAACCAATCATTCACAGGTGCCGACTAAAAAAATACGATGAAGATCTGCCCGACACCAGTGTTATCATAACCTTCCACAACGAAGCGCGGTCCACACTCCTACGCACCATCGTTAGGTAAACAATCAATTTGAATTACATATTTTATATCTCAAATATGATAATAGAATTTGTTTTCTGATATTATTAAAACCATAGTGAGTAAAACCCGGTTATTTTGTTCAAAAATCTATCAGAATATTAGATATTTGATAGTAAAATTATCTTATTGACATTTTGAGACACTACTTCTTCAAACATTTATCCTACTATTCGATATTCGTTGCCTTCTGATCTGAAAATAGCAAGATAATGGAGGCTTCCGAATAACGCCTCATAAACAATTATAACATCTCTTATTGTACATATTAACCGATTGTTATGTGACTACGGTATTTACGAAACATTTTTATGTTAACGATTTTGAATTACGCCACATTGATAATTTAACCATTCGTAACCAAAACGAGTAATTTATTGAATATTGTAACCGGAGATCAAATAGTTTGCCGCAGGTGTGTTTTATCTCGGACGTGTTAATATATATTTGTTATGAAATTATTTAAACAATAATGAATACTATAAAATCCTTATAAATCCTCTTAGATGGTTATAGAAAACTTTTAGGGCTTAAACCACCACGCTATATTGCGAGGCGATGGATGCAATATAGCAGCTAATGTATCATCCATCGAGGAGCTCAAGATGATTAAGTTCGAAATAATCAAGTCTTATGACGGCGCAATGGTTGGCTTGAATCAATCTGAACCCCGAATATTTCGTTTAAATCCACTTATTCGAATCACTGGGCTTCTAATCGTTTATATTAATTACAGTGTGCTGAACAGAAGTCCGGAACATTTGATAAAAGAAATTATCCTCGTCGACGACTTCAGCGATAATCGTAAGTATTGTGTTGAAAGAAGTGTTCCGTAGATATTTATTATACGAATTAACTAACACTTTAGAATATTTTATTATTTTATTCTTCTTATGGACTTTATTTGATTAATTCATTAATTAAATAAGGCTTCGTACTCAATACTGTGTATTTCATCTGAGAAAAGAGTGACTACTGAATTTCTTGCCAATTATTATTGGTTGAATCATCTTGATCTTGAAGTGACGTGCTCCTCAAAAATAACGAGATGACGTTTTAGCTCAGCAGTGGGATATCTTATGTTACTTTACACTTTCATAGAGACTATATGCATATAAATGCATGCCTTGTACCTCGTTGGTCTAGTAGCTAAATATAAGACCGCAGATCTCGAAGTCCTAGGTTCAAACTCCTGGTCAGATCAATAAAAAGTTATTGAGACTGGAAGTTAGAAATGTGTATACTCCTGTGCCTTCAAGCCGTTGAACTGTTTCCGCTCCGATTATGAGAGTGAGGTATTTCCTCCACTCTCATAACCGGAGCGAATGAGTGAATGTGTTTGCGCACATACTTGTGCGATATTGTCCTGCTTGGATGGTCTCCATTGATATTAGGTGTTGTGGCCACAATTGGTCAATTCGACATGATACACACATTTTAATTGGTGGTATTACACAGTCAGACGTAAAGACTGGTTTCATTATAATAGTGCGATTAGAAAACCATAGAAAATTGATGCTTACAAATAACAAAAGATAGCCTAACAAAACGACACACGGGAGAGATAATTATACATCCATTTTCATATAAACGCGCGTTTAAAAAGCAATTTCGTTTCGGTTCGCTTGCATTGAATATGAAAGAGTCGAATTATATTTTAAACACTCATCGTACGATACGGTTTAACGTTTGATGGAATGTGCCAAAAGTGGTAACTGTCAATGCTATTAGCTTATCAATTTAATCAATGTACGAAACAATGTAATCGAAAACATGCTTTACTTGAAGCATATCAAGGCTTCAAGTTTTCAATTTCTTATCCTAGTTAATACTATAAATTTATATGTCAGTTTATTTATGTTTTTAGTCAAACGATCACGATATTTTACATTTAGTCACCAACACAACCTCCGTCCTCGTCTTACCCGCACTCACCGGTAAAGCCTTGGAAACTGGTCTATACTAATATTATAAATGTGAAAGTAACTTTGTATGTCTATTTGTTGCTCATTAATGGTTAAACCAATGAACTCAATTTGATGAAACTTTGATATGGACCAAGCTTGAACTGCGAGGATTTTTTGAGGAAGGAGGCTTTTTATGCATAATACCTGACAATCAAAATATAAAATTCGAGCGCTGACGCGAGCGGCAACTAGCAATTGATTTAATGTATCAAGGTCTTTATTGAACATAGACGCATTAACAGATGTTGACTTAAGCTGAGAATACTTTTTTCGTGTAGTTTCATTTCTGTTAAAAAATATTGTGATGTCAGCGAAATGAAGCAGTTGTTATTATATAGGGACAAGTAGAACTCAACGTAAATCTCGATCGTAAAATGTTTAAAGGCATATACGTATCTAAATAATGACAATATCATATGTATGTTTGGCATGTGCCAACCACCGAGGTTATGTAACCTTGGTGGTTGCAGTTTAACAGTATGGCCATTATCTGACTAACGAAACGAGCAATTTTCATTATAGTTTTTATGTTGTTACTTATAATAGGATGAGACGAGTAAAAAGCTACCAGAGTCAAAGATCAAACCGGCAATAGGGTACTTTCGAGGTTCGGTAATGAAAAATTAATTAGGAAATGTGATAAAAATTAAAATATATGTAGAAATATACTTCAATATTCGGATTTTGATTCATAAAAGCCCATTATTGTTTCATTATATTTAAATAAAATTTCGTAATTTTTAGTCTGTATATCACGAGAGTGTGACATCGTATAGGCAAAAACTGTCATTTCAATATCATCTGACACTTATCTGGAGTTTTAATTCTAGTATTTGTACAACTAGACACTACACACCAACTATAGCGATTGTAATTTATTATTTTCCCAAAATACACCAACTATTTATAGCTGTCAACGTTGAATGAGTATCGGTCGTACATACGCAACTGTTGTTTTTCCAATATTACGTCACCAAAATGACTGACAGCGTTTTTGCGAGACTAAAAAAGGTTTAAAATTTCATTGAATTATACGGCACAAAACGTGTTTATTTTGCCGAAATATATTTTTTGCGGCTTTTTATTACGAAAATCAACATTTTGAATTACTTTTTCAAAGATAGCAGAATACCCTATTTGCTGCCAACCACGAGAATAGGATGTTAAATCTCTCGCCTTTAATTACACTGGCCCACTAAAGAAAAGATTTGATGAATAGAAAAATTTTACATCGTCGTAGGTCGTTAGTAAGTGCCACCTACTTCTCACATATTCTACTCCCAAAAAATAATACTCAGGTTTCAAGAATGAGTGGGCCAGATGGTGACCATTTACCATCAGGTGACCCATCGGTCTACTTGTATAAAAAATATACAAATTACTTACCACTTATTATATATTTTTTTTATTAATTAGTAGTAGAAGTTACTCTTAACTTATAACAAGAAAGATTTAATTAAGCCTGTTGTATTGTTAAGACAAATCACACAATACATTAAAATACATTTGTGCAATAAGAATATTCATTCATAAATCCATTAAACTAAAATCTCTATGGGAAATCAGTCAAGCTATTACGACTTGCATTATTGTGAGCGCATAGAACATACGATTATTCCACTAATCGACGGATCTAAATATGTATATGTATATTGTATAATATAATGGATATTAAAGTAGAAGAGATATCTAATACCTGAAATCAAAATCCACGCACCCCCCCCCCCCCCCCATCTCTTACACGCAGTTGAATCCGCGTAAGAAAAATTGCAATTTATAAACATGACAAAAATATTTTTTACAATATTAGCTGGAGATAATTGTATCTCATAATATCTATAAAGTTATTTTTAGCTATAGTGTTAGACGTTATTTTAACATTACTCATGACATTGTTATATGCCATGGACCGTATATAATCAAGAGCTAGAACAATATACATAGTGATTGAACTAGGATTTATAAATGAACAACTGTAAATGTACCGCTGGGCAAAAGCTTTCTTTACAATAGGTGAGAAATAGAAGGAGAATTTGAAAGAGACATTTTGGAATGTATTCCACGCTTCTTCATCGGGAAGAGTTTCATCTGATGCATTCAAATTGCTCGCGATGTTTTCCTTAACCGTTACATGACGTTTATTTTATTTTTAATACAAATTAAGCACAAGACAATCTAATAAGACTGACAATACTGAGACATCGCGGTTTCATAAATTAATATCTCAATTTATTTTTGTCTCATTTGCTGTTGAAACACTTGGACCATGAAGTAGTAGTACATTATTCTTCATTAAAAGTATCCTCCTCGCCTTATTGCCTCCACTGGCTGGTTCTTTGCCCAGAGGATCGGAATTGCGATTCAACGAGGAAATGCTGCTAGCATTCTTGCCACCATTCTACGCGGTCAATTTATACAGTAATTATTTTTAATTCATATTTGTATATATTTAAGGACTGTTGACCATTAATATCAAGAAATACGTGACGAATACTACCTTCATGTACTTTAGCATTATATCCTGTTCATATATTAAATATGACTTTACTACTGAAAGCTTATTAACTGACAAATGATAAGTGTCTGCGGGACCTTACCGTGCCCCAGGAAGAAGACGTACTCGTCGACTTGATGGGGTTAAAGGCTATCTGTACGTCGCGTGTTTCTAACAAAATAATCAATATTATTGTGCATGTACATATTGTAAGGATATTTTAAGTGAATCGTAAATATTTAATAATAGATTTTGATGCACAAGTTACAAAGACGGATTACATTAAAGTTGTATATAAACATATTAAATTGTTAACGTATCTATACTGGGAGTCTACCTCTCGACTGTTGACTAGATGCAAGCCCTAGTTCGGGTCACTACAATTCAAATCAAATCAATTTTATTCAAGTAAACTTCACAATGAAGCGTTTTTGAATCGTCGATATTTAAATACTACCACCGTTTCGGAAAGCGGCCTCCAGCGAGAAGAAACGACAAGAAACTCACATAGTTGCTCTTTTCAAATAAACAGATTTACAATGCTGCTTTTACAATAAAATTAGTGTCCTGTGGCGTTTTTTTCTACATAAGTATTAGTGATTTTTTCTGACGATAAAATCTTATTAGCAGACGGGAGTTTTGAAGTTAACATTGCTTGCACTTCCGTACCATGAAAAGCAGCGCGTCATACATCCCAACAATCTCCAGTCATGTTAAATTTGTCATCCCATTGAATTATGAGAGTCAGGGTGCCCTTGTATATGTCATCGTATTTTAGCCCTACTGAATATATATATTTATTATATACACATATAGATGTATTTTAACATAAACATTGTATCATGTTGCTTTGATACACCACGAATCAATCATACAGGTATATTGATTATCATTACAGTAACTTGTATTATATACACACATCATATAATATAACACATATCAAATCCTCGTAGAAAAGTTACACGGAAATATCCACAATGGACACAATATTGTTGCCATTATTATTTATTCGATTCATACAAACATAAACTAGCCATGAAACGGAAACTTATGACACTGAAACTTCATGGCTAGTTTTGTTTGTATGAATCCGATAAAATTAATAAACTTAATTCAATGTTGTTTACACCTTTAAAGACGTATCACTTTGTACGTTACCCAAGTCAGATATTAATTTTAAGTGCTTAGTGATAAGTTGATGATGTAACTTTTCCAATAAATAAAAATAAATAAATAAACTTATTTCTTTTGTACTAATAATAACAAACGATTCCATGTTAAAGCTTTTCAAAGGCTTTATTGTTGTGATCAACATGCGAAAATAGAGAGCGCTCCCTCACGACATACTTATGAACTGTCATATCTTGTGTGCTAGTATTCTGTGTCGTTGGGTCGAAGATAAAAGTTTATTAAGCATTTCTAAATAAATTTTTCGCTATGTTAATTCGACCATTTTCTCCTTCCCAGTCGTTTCCTCATTACTTAGGGTCGTGATCACCATATAGATGTTTTTTTTAAAGGTATATACGAAAAATATAATATGTAGCAAAGCAAATATTCCTTGTCTAAATAAACTTCAGACCTATTATAGAGATTTATACCCTAATTATGATCTAGTTAGACTATCGTCTCCAGAAATTGTTGCTCAGAGCAGCTAAATTTAACTAAGGTTAATTTTACAGCCGAGGACGGCGCTGCACTGCGGGCGATACGCAAAGTCCACGTTATACGAAACTCCAAACGGGAAGGTCTCATGAGATCTCGAGTTCGAGGCGCTGATGCTGCAACCGCACCAGTTCTCACCTTCCTCGATTCTCACGTAGAGTGCAATGTACACTGGCTGGAACCACTGCTGCAGAGAATTAAAGAGGTAAGGCTTACTTCTGTTTATAATCCGATTCCAATAGGTAGGATTAACACGTATGAACTACTTTGACCTCGAATTGATACGTCACTATTCGAGATTGAGATGTAAAATAATCTATGGTATCATTCATTATGGATTCCTGAAATGAATGTTTTGAATGTCGGTGATTTTGTTAACAGACCTTTGGAAATAAAATGAAAGTGGTGTGAACGTGTTTATAATATAACAAAGCTGCGAAAAACGTGCGAAAGTTCCAAAGTTTGGTTATATATACTACTGCCATTCTTCAATCACACTATATCTGATTTTACAATTCAGTAATTGATTAATATTCGTCAGTTTTGCAAAAGTTTTACCGTTTTTTAATTGATAGTTCAGTAATGCTCGGATGTGCTAGCAATGTCAAATGTCACTTTTTTATGTTCTGGCAATTGTTCTTCGAAAACTTTACCGATTAATATAAGGCATAAACATTCATATTGGACGAGGACGTGTCCCAGTTTAGAAATAACGAGCAGAGGCCGCGAAATATGAAATTAATAGTACGAAGGTCTATAAGGTGTCAAGTTTGGGTCAACATTAAATTAGTTAACAGGGTCTTGTAAGTAATGAAATCACTACTGAATTTAGCCTGACTGGTGTGTTTCATCACCAGTTTTAGTTTAAATCAACTGTAACACTATCTTCTATTGTGAGTTCAGATAACTAAATGGATATATTACGTGTATTCACCAGAGGGTGTAGGTTCAAATTCAGACAAGCGTTATTATATTTTGATGCCTACATTACATTAGCAGCCTGTAAATTTCGCATTGCTGGGCTAAGGATGTCTCTCCCTTTGAGGAGAAGGTTTGGAGCATATTCCACCACGCTGCTGCAATGCGGGTTGGTGGATACACATGTGGCAGAATTTCGTTGAAATTAGACACATGCAGGTTTCCTCACGATGTTTTCCTTCCCCGCCGAGCACCAGATGAATTATAAACACAAATTAAGCACATGAAAATTTAGTGGTGCCTGCCTGGGTTTGAACCAGAAATGATCGGTTAAGATGCACGTGTTCTAACCACTGGGCCATCTTGGTTCAACTCCTTGTGTCCTTAATTTATGTTTATTATGAATCAAGAGAAGGTCTGCCTAGAACTGAACTGGAAAAGCATGGTTGTATAAACTTCAAGTCATCTCCTTTTTAGGGTGCCGTAGCCAAATGGCAAAAAATGGAACCCTTATAGATTCGTCATGTCTGTCTGTCTGTCTGTCTGTCCGTCCGTATGTCACAGCCACCGATATTTTTTTCCGAAACTATAAGAACTATACTGTTGAAACTTGGTAAGTATCAAACCCATACGTGTGCGGTGTCTATAGATAGGTCTTCAAAAATTATATTGAGGTTTCTAATATCAGTTTTTTCTAAACTGAATAGTTTGGACTAGAGACACTTCCAAAGTAGTAAAATGTGTGACCCCCGCCCTCTGTAATATCTAAAATAGGAAAATGATAAAACTAAAAAAAATATATGATGTTCATTACCATCCAAACTTCCACCGAAAATTAGTTAGAACGAGATTTAATAAATAGTTTTTTTTAATACGCCATCAATCGTAAATCGCAATTAACTTTTCATTCAATCAACTCAAATATAAAAATAAAAATAAAACACACTATTATTAAAACATCGATCAAAGTTTCCACGACCTACAAGAACTTTTATATTATGTTACTTGCTGCTACGGAACCCTTCATGGACTAGTCCGACTCGCCCTTAGCCGCTTTTTATTCATCAGCGCTTAGCTGAAAAACTCTTTAACATGTATTATAATAATAATAATAAATATTGGACAACATCACATACATTACTCTGATCCCAATGTAAGTAGCTAAAGCACTTGTGTTATGGAAAATCAGAAGTAACGACGGTACCACATACACCCAGACCCAAGAAAACACAGAAAACTAATGAACTTTTTCTACATCGACTCGGCCGGGAATCGAACCCGGGACGTTGGAGTGGCGTACCCATGAAAACCGGTGTACACACTACTCGACCACGGAGGTCGTCATAACATAACATTGCAATGTAGAAAATGTCCCACTTTTTTACATTGTATTAAAAAAGACTTACAAGCTCCGTGGTATCGCGTGTAATAAAAGTTAGAACACTATGTTTCTCTGTATAATTACATATATTATAATATAATACGGCAAAATAATGTAACTTTAATTTAGTCTCGGATATTATGATTAACTAAGTAGATTTATTTGAAGCATTATACTCGTGAATATTGTTTATAAACTCTTTCTAACTATCGAGACGATGTTTAAAGCTAGATTGGCGAGGCCTTAGGCAATGATTACAATAATTCTAAGCTTAGAGTGAAAGGGAGTGAACATAATCAGATATGTTGTTGCAATTCTTAGAATAAGCTCCAGAATATTTCATAATCCAATTCCCAGCAAACGAAATCGTATTGCATTGCAGTTTAATAACCATTTGACTCACACGATTATTGAAAAAAAAATATTTGGTACTAAGACGTTTGGTCTATTGTGTCTTTTAATACACAAACATTCGACTAACCAACGTTTGATAATGATATCAGAACAAATGAGTGAAAATGATCACAGATTAAATCAGAACACATTTGAAACCGCAACACAATCGTGACATGTCAGAAAGTGGTGATTTACGACGTTGAGTTTTTTTATATAAAATAGGTAGGCGGACAAATAGGCCCACTGATGGTAAGGGGTCACCACTGCATTGGCACTTAAAGAAATATTAACCAAATCTTACATTGTCAATGCGCCGCCACTATAAAAAACCGATGTTATGTCTCCTGTACCTGTAGTTGCCTTAGCTCACTCACCATCATTGAAACACACTTACTTTACAATACTTAGTATCGCTGGTAGGCGGTAGAATGTGAAAATCATCATTGTGAGTCTTTTATCAACATTTCACAAGTGAGATAAATAGGTAAGTATTCTTATAGAATATGTTTGCAGCTATCAGCTCACAGATAAACAAACACAGTTACCGTAAACGATATTGGATATCAACTTAACGTGCTTTTTATTCCATCGAAGGGATCAAATTATACTTAGGAAATATTGCTTAATAAAAATAAACTACAATATTTATATGCCAGTAACAAAATAACTGTTCGACTCGCAAATATTATCATTCAATATCAATCACGTTGTTTCTCTATTATAGTATCTGAATCCCTTCCATACCCTCCCCTTCTTCCATTACTGGTTGTTGAACTGTTATTCAACAGAAGCTTATATAGTTTTATCTGCGTTCAGTGACCCGTATTGAAGATTTACTATGAATTGGACATTTATGGACATTCGCTTCATTTAAAACATTATACATAACTGAATTACATTTATAAAAAACTTTATGTAAATATTTATTTATCGTTATTGTAGGCATATAATATTACTACCAAATATTTTTAAGATTTTTCAATTTACAATCGTGTAGACGAAAAAGCTTTGTTTTCCTTACCGTAATATTGTTAGGCTTGAAGGATTTTTTGTCGTTCCATTTATAAAACATAATTGGGGCGAGTAAAGCGCAACGCACAGATAGCATCCAAATTAACATCTCAAGTTTAAAACGCAACATTAATTTAATAAATACAACGTTAAGTAACGAATGAGTCGATTTCTGTGATAAGATCTAATGGCGCACCTATTTTGCTTGTCAACGGTTGGGAAAGTCGGAGCTCCAGGTGGATAGAGTACGGTGTGGTAACTATTTAATTCGTTTTAACGTTATTTTCACATTGAGTACAATTTTACTTTTAACTCTCGTGTCTGCGTCCGCACAAGCTGCAATACACTCTGCCTATCCACCTTTTTTGATACCCAAAAGGTTTTCTTCCATTCATTTCGATTATCTTGAGTGATTTATTTCTGGTCGTCTATAAAAAACCTAATTAAATTGTCATTCTGATTTTTATATCAATTTTGTATTTTTGTTTTTTTTTTTAATTAATATATTATATTATATTCAAGTACGCTCATACAATTTAATTTTATAATATAAATTAAATGAACTGCCATCCCGAATAACGGTCAATGAACTCGGTTACTTTTTTACTCTAATTAAAAAAAGGAAGTGGTTCGCAATTACACTGTTTGATTCGATAATTACTTTTTACATCAGGAATAGTCATTTTAATATCTACATGTAGGAAACATTTTTGTTACAAATATGACGTAATAATATTACAACTTATTGTTAATATATATAGTATGGTTATAGTTTATTTTTATTTTTTTATGGCATTGGTTGGCGGACAAGCAAATGGGCCACCTGATGGTAAGTGGTCACCACCGCCCACAGACAGAGGCGCTGTAAGAAATATTAACCATTCCTTACATCACCTATGCGCCACCAACCTTGGGAACTAAGATGTTATGTCCCTTGTGCCTGTGATTACACTGGTTCGCTCATCCTTCTAACCGGAACACAACAATACAGAGTACTGTTATTTGACGGTAGAATATCTGACGAGTGGGTGGTACCTACCCAGACGGGCTTGCGCAAAGCCCTACCTGCAGTATAATTCTATAAGACACAAGGGCAGTCCGCACGTTTGATGCTTCAAATGATGTTATAATTATAATTAATGTCAGTAACTTTCTGAAATTTCACAATCGTGTTCTGCGTTGAGATTCGAGATTGTTCTCACAGAACAGTTGACAGAACAGGCCTCCATCGTACTCTGCGCTAACTTCCTACATCATAATAACTTATTACGGCGTCAATATAGCATGCAGACGAGATGCTTGCAATAGATATTAGAACTTAAATGCAATGTATAGTTAAATATTACAACATACTAATGGAATTATAAATGATGATGATGAAGGGATTTAATTAGCGCGCTTGTTTAATTAAGGTTTCGCAATAATCATAGTGTTATTAACATAAGATGTATCAGAATTTCATCTGACGTAAGTGAATCCTCGCGTATCATTAATATTAAATGCATGAAAACTTAATAGTGCTTCCGGTGTTTAGGTTTTAGGTTTACGTATGTATTCCATGTTATTCTTAGGCGAGACTTTGGTCTTAGAATTACTAGCCTAATAAAGATAAATTATCGACACGAAAAATCCGTGTATCTTCTTTATCCAAAAATTTACATATAAGGAAATTTCATATTTAAACAGAAATATAATTTGAACAAGTATTGTTCTATTGCTTTTTTGTTGTAAATCAAGCAGACTACTTTTACTGCACTTCCTACAAAATAATCATTAGTCAACTCAATACGGAATGAACGCGCTTCCTCCATTGTCCACGTGACATCACTCATAGATTATATGTTCATGTAACATACAACATATCACCGTGCAATAAGCATTGCAATAAATACATTTATTTAAAACAATGTGGCTTTCGTGCAAGCCAGTCTGGTCACTCATCAAATTTTCTACCGCCCCGCAGCGATACCGCGTGTTGAAATGTAAGTCCGGAAATGCATCTACAGTCGTTAGTCCCAATGTATTTATTAAAAATAATGAGTATATTTAAGAAAATAAAAATAAAAAGATCATAGTGAGATTCATATGTCTATTTTCTTTACCAAAACTATCTACATCCTCGGTTTAATGGTATTTAAGACTAGGTAGAGCCGTAATTCCAAATCCCGCTGCAGAGTAAAGTACTTGTACTAAAGTAAAATATTAATCATACACGTGGAAGAATATCATCAGACACGTGCTGTACGTAAAGCTTTTGTGGTACTTCTCCGATTTGGAGTCGTGATCTCCCATTCACGCGCTATCCTTCCCTTCGGTTTAGGTCTCTCGACTCTTACTTCGATACTCCAAACGTACAATATTATCTAACACATTCTGATTTCCTCACGATGTTTTCCTCCACCGCCGAGCAGAAGATCTAAACCATCATGGGATTGAGTTCTCATGAGGATTGACTCGTAGTGGGAAGACGGATTGAAGATTCCTTTACATTGCTGATAATTTAATATCATATTTCAATGATTAGTCATTGTCATATCGGGATATTTCGGCTTAAGTTTGTACGTCTTGTTAAATATGACAAGGTTACCAAGTAAAGGCCGTTGAGTGTGTTGCTATTTAATTATATATTAAAAAAATAATCGAAAGCAAATAGCAAACGTTCGGACGTTTTTCGTGATTGAATGTTTTTTTTTTTTAAATATTCTTTTATAGATAGCAAAATTTACTCGGCATATTAATAAACGCTGTGCTAAAAAGTTGGCAGCTTTGTGACTGCCGCATTGCTTATTGAAGTACCGGCGCAACATCAACTTGTTGTAGTAAACTTATAATACTGAATTCGTTTTATGACTACACCGGTAAATCTGTAGTCACTATTTATGCAAACATATCATAAAATTGGAGTATCTGTTTGTAATATTAAAATAACAGCTTTGTACTAAATGCATATGTGCGTATACACGGTACATGTACCAAAATAACATATTTTAAAATTTTTGTCTGTCGGTTTGTTCCGGCTAATCTCTATAACGGCTGGATCGATTTTGACGGGACTTTCACTGGCAGAAAGCTGATGTAATAAGGAATAACTTAGGCTACAACAATAACTTTTTTGTTAAATTCAAACGCATACGAAGTCGCGGGCACAACTAGTCCACTAATAAATTACTAGTTAGAAATTAGCTGTAGAAGTTAGGAATAATAAAAGCAAAAAAAAACTTTAAAAAAAGCCTTATTAAAATGGTTTACAAAGAAGAATATAAAATATTCCTTTAAAATTTGAACTTTCAACTTAAACCCTTATTGTACACAATTTATAAATATTATATAATCGTGAGATTGAGGGACAGACAGACAGAGAGACTTCACAGACATTACTTCCGTATATATATTATTGGAATAGATTCTACGGTCAAACCGCATATATATACATATATAAGGTTTGGAGGTGGAGTGAGCCAGTATCATAGTTCTCATTCTTAACGGTTGGTTGGTTAAAATACCAATTGATATTTCTTAAAGCGCAAAGAAACTGAATACTTATAATCGACACCATCTTCCTTCAGGTGGTTTTACAAATATATATCAGAAAAGATAATTGCTTAGAGTCTACAAATGACAAAAGATACATATCTACCGTAAAGTTATTGTTGTGCGTGCACGGGTCTAGTAAAACTATCCCACGATGTATCAATATTGCATCAGTCTTAAGAAAGCCTGATGCTGTTCCAAAAAAGGCGATTAGAGATCTCAACATAAAAATGATCTTTAATATTAGGGCCACTGCTCTGTAACAGAAGCGATTTTTAATGTAAACTTAATCTGCGTGTATGTATCTCGTTAGCGTAACATAAAACAGAAATAAATACTAAAAATAATACTAATAATTAAAATTAATTAATAATTAATGTAAGTGTATAAATAAACCTTTAATTCAAAAAGAAATAGAACAAAAATAAACTGAAACGACTCGGTCACGAGACTTTGTAGAAATAGAAATAATTATGGATTAAACTATATTAAAATTTATATTTTAATTAAGTTGTGTTTAAGCCTTGGCGTCACGTCGCGGAATGTTGGCTGGAATTCTAGCGAAATATTGTTGAATAGCAATTCCAATTCTCTGTCCGAAAATACATATACATAATTATATATATATAAGGTTATATACATAAACACGCTTAGTACTCCGCTAGCACTCATCTACTAAACTTGGTGTAGTTAATGAAAGCATTTAATAAACAATGAAAAATCCAAAGTTCGTCCTTCGGCTGTGAAAACGTGTATTTTTTTTATGGTAGTAATTAGTCGCTGAATACCTAAACGCATTCCTTAATTTGGAAGGCTGCCAAGTGACTGCGTTGTAACAGGCGCGTATTAAAATACTGACACACTTCCTTGCGATCGCACGCACGTCACAAAGCCGTTGTTATCGATGTTATTAAAACTGTGTCATAAAAACAATTGAAAAGAACAAACAATATCAATAGCCTAAAATTTTTCAGCTTAAAGTTATATTTATAAATGATTCAGAACTAACAAACTTTGCTTAAACGGGTTTAACTATTTTATATTCGATATTATGTATTTCAATTAGAAATTAAATACATATTATTAAACGTCATTACTTTTATTTTAAAGTAAATTCGGTTTCATCGAACTTTTATTTCAAATAAATGTATGTTTTAAATTACTCGGAAGTAATGGTAGTTGTAGATATAAAACGAGCCGTATCATAAACATAGAGCTGAGATGGCCCAGTGGTTGGAACTACACGCATTCTAAACCGATGATTGCGGGTTCAAACCCTGTCTGGGTTGAGCATAGTAGCACCACTAATTTTCATGTACTTAATTTGTGTGTGTTTATAATTCATCTCGTGCTCGGCGGTGAAGGAAAACATCGTGAGGAAACCTGCATGTGTATAATTTCAACGAAATTCTGCCACATGTGTGTCCACCTACCCGAATTGGAGCAGCGTAGTGGAATATGCTCCAAATCTTCTCCTAAAAGGAGAGGAGGCCTTAGCCCAGCAGTGGGAAATTTGCAGGCTGTTAATGTTGTTGATGATGTTGTATCATAAGCTGTCTTTTTAAATTGAGCCAAAATAAATATTGTCTCTGCGCGATTAACGTTAAGGCATTGAGATAGTGCGTACGCTGAACTTTTTTACCCAATGTTTTAATAATTTGATTATTTTGTAATATAACTATCAAATCGCTCTATATTAATGAGAATATATTTTATCGTCATTTTTTACATCAAGAGTGTGTATCATTATATACATATATGGATCGAAAAATGTCGCCTGCCTCAAAAATAGCGGACTACTGACATTCATTCGTTGCATCGTTCTACGAGTGAGACGTGATCTGTATGGTAATGTCAAGGACTGGTTATGGCACCACTTCTTGACAAAGCTACCGATTCACCTAACACAACGCTATACAGCGCTATAAAAAACTGTATTTCATTTTTTTTTAATTTGTTCTACGGCTCGTGCGTGGGATAATCCGCATGTATCGGTTGACAATCTGCCTCACGTGTAATCACCAGCTTGCATTGGAGCAGCGTAATGGAATAAGCTCCTAAATTTGTCTAAGGAAATATGTCTTAATCCAGTGGTGGGACATACATATTTCTACTTACGACTGGTAGACAGACAGCACAATTTAAAATACAATTTCA
This sequence comes from Vanessa tameamea, assembly GCF_037043105.1. Classification (NCBI taxonomy): domain Eukaryota; kingdom Metazoa; phylum Arthropoda; class Insecta; order Lepidoptera; family Nymphalidae; genus Vanessa; species Vanessa tameamea. Next base: position 12,984,519 of record NC_087318.1, read on the forward strand.
TTATTTTGAAAAAGCAATTGCACGACGAAAGGTCAATAAGAATTTTTTTGCTTTGAATAACAATTTTCCGCAGACGTGTTGCCCGTGCCTTTTATATGTTTTGTTTGGGTTTATTTTTGATATGCTTGCATGTTTTTATTTCCAGGCCACCACAATTTAAATTTCAGTATTAAAAATTGTATTTCTTCTGTAATCATTTCATTGGACATATCTAATGGTTATTTGGATTGAAGTGTTGGACAACTTGGCTAATAAATTCATATAATTATTATATCGCTGTACTTCATGTGGATGGCATACTTTATACGTTTGTCGACATGTTGCCTCTATACGAATATTTGAACGTCTTCGTGTTCGAAGAATTTATTTCTAGATCTCTCGATAGTCGATTCGGAATTCGTAATTTAGTAACTCTGTGTTTATAGATTTTTCGATTTGTATAGCACAAGAAACAACCAACTTCCAGATTCCGAGCTGCTAAACATAATTTTCCAAATGCTGAGTCTACGACGATCTCAGGATCTAAGACTTATAGTCTCTAATTAACAGCATTCTTTAATTATAATTTTTAACAATTACATTAATTACTTTACTCCTGCGAACTATGCAACAATTGTTTTCAAATTCAAATCCCGAAACAATTGAGTGTTATTATGATTTGATTTCGTATTTCATTGTTTAGTTTTGTTTGATATTACAAATTTCTACGAAACAAAGCCTGTCTGAAAAGGATTTGAGTGTCAGTTTCATCGAGAAACTATAAACGAATTCATACATAATAAATTATATTCTTTTGTATCACAATTTTATTTGTTGGGCGTTTATTACTGTATAAGAAAACAATGTATAAAATGTAAATTAAAATAATTCATTCAATTATGTTAAAAGCAATGTGAATATTATATTTTATTTAAACTTTTAATATCGTATTCATAATCGAAAGTAATAAATTTCAACGAATGCATTGAGTTACAAAATATTTTGGTAGATATGTAAGAAAATATATCATTAGTTTATATAAATTATATTTTTATATAAATATAACATAACAAAGGACATGCTACGACGACCCCAAGTAAAATTGGGAAAAGTGCAGGAGGATGATGATGATGATAACATAGCTTCTCTTGTTAATTCTTTTTTAATTATTTAACCACAAAATTCTTCTAAGATAATCTAACTACCAAATTAACATAAATTGTTACAGTTAGGCGATTTTAAAATACTTCGTTATGTATGTATAATAAGGTGACCGATCCTTGTGTTTTGAGGCTTTCACTTATTTAAACATAACGCTAAAATGTTTACTTCTTTTGTACTTGTATCAAGTTACTCAAGGCCAAATCCAAGCTTTCAATTTCATTGAATGACGTGGCATAATTCTTGACAAAGGGCGAAGACAATGTACGAAAACGAATTTTTTTTTTAATAATAATCTTTAAATATTACGCAATTTTTCTGGACGTTAATATATAGCTGAACTACACCTAAAAAGTTTGATGATTTTTATGTGGTTGAGATGGTTCCTGGATTGTGTAGATTACATAAAAAAAAAACTTATTCTTAAAACTTAAATCAGCCTCATGAATGTTAAAACCGTCAACCTCGTGTTTATTTCAAAATTCAAAACAATGATTCGTATATATTTCAAAGGCAATTGTGTATTCTGTGTATTGCGGAGTCTAGTCAGTTTGAGACTTAAAATAATCTTTAATCGCGTAATAAATTTAATGCATTCGAGATTGCATGTCATAGTAGCGGCTGGTAGCGGTTGAGTCAGGTTAGTGTTTTGTATTGTAATTGTGATTGTAATAAAACTAGATTATGATAGTGTTATTGTTTTGTCTAAAACGAGCTTGGCCGCAATTTCGTTGGGAATTTCGATATCAAGCTCTTTGACAGTGCGATCTCTTTTTTTAAAACACAATTGTTCTATAATACGTATACATTAACATAGTTAACGAAAACAAGTCGGTTAATAATATTATACTCCACTAATCACTAATTTTCATGTTTAAATTTTTAATATATTTTTCCAACGAACGTTTTGGACGATATAAACTCCTAACCAATTACGCCCGAGGCGTAGTAACTGAACTCAAAATTAAAATTTCATTAATTTAGATTAGTTATGCAGTGGTTTATAAGTTTGGCGCAAGTCGTCATGGGATTCAAGTTTGCTAATAAAATTAGGGAATAAATAATTCACAATGGTAATTTTATGTAGAGAAGTTACTTTACTTTCTGAAACGCTGATCACTATCAGATTTACTAAATTAATTAAACGTGGATTGATTAGGGCTTTTGGTTTTGGTAACCTGTTGCGTCAACGGTTGAGATCGACTAGTGACTTCAAATTTGACAAGACGTGATTGCCATTAGCAGTATAAAGATACATACATTGACTTGATGATTGATTGAATACATACTATGAATGTTTCCTATTAAATACGTATATGTGTTTTTGGGTCAAACGCTTGTAGTGTTATTTTTTTTTTGGATTGAAGTAAAATTAGTTATTTTGACTTTATTCAAAATTTCTGGAGATTAGTTGCACGAAAGAAGACAAGTTTTTTCTTGTCTGTAACTTAAAATATTATTTCGATAAAATTGTAAAATATTGTCCACAAAAGATGCCTTTGTTGTGAAGGTCTGGAAGAAAACTTAGTAAATTCAAAGGAGCCTTATAATGAAAGGAATTAAAGGAACATTTATTTATATTAATAAATTTCTTGACACCTGAACTTATGGTGTATTTGTTGGGGTGTTAAATAAACCTAATTTACCATAAAATTTACCATCAGTGACGATTAAGGTTTATTTTTCTGAGGAATTGTCGAAGTTGGTTTTTGTTTATTTTTACCAGCTTCGCGTTACTAGTGTATTATATTCGAAAGTTTCACTGACAACTCTGCTAGTTATACTTCACCTCACGTTCAGTAATATTGCATCCGTAGACATGGACATAGTCACGACCTAGTTAGGAATTTAGTTATTAAACAACGACCATCTAAATTGGTTCATGAATGAGACGGACTATGCATTAATTAAGCATCTAATTTAGTCTTCGCTTCTAGTATGAATAGGAAAGATAAATATGTCGTATATATGTATATATTGCTTAAGAATCTGTTCGAGTGAATATAGATTGAGGTGTTAAGAAGAATATCTCATGATTGTCGGTGCATTCGTATGTGTGTTTTTAGTTTAAAGATTAAATTGACCTTGAGTTGTCCATTTTATTTTAAATAATATTTTAAAACAAAGCTAATACTGTCACTTCTAGTAATCATTTTTACATATATTTTTTGTACCACACAAACGTTTTATTTGAAGTATTTATGTAATTGTATTATTAGAAGTCACTGACATTCAATTTTTTGCGCGTCCATTGTCCACTATAAGATGAAACGCCTTGAAGATACCGAGTTGCAAAACCGATTTAGTTTGAAAGTGTGTTGCCTCACATAGGAGGTTACAGGTACGGTGCATTTTCAGCGATGGTCCAAGTAACTGTGTTATGTAACTGTCGGTCGGCAGCATTATTCTCTGTTTGGTCTAATGTCTAGATAAGACGGCTTCAGATTCCAAGAGTCAACAAAAATATTAAGCTTTAATTTTTTCCGTCAAGAAAACGCCGTAGTCGGAACCATGTATTTTATAAAGTACAAGTGTGGTACAATGCGTTGCAAACCTTGATCTAAGATTTAATGTCCCTTGTACCTGTAGATACACTGGCTCACTCACCATTCAATCCAACACAACAATACTAAATATTGCTGGTTGGCGGTAGAACATCTGATAAGTGAGAGACTGTTATCCCCAAAAGCATTAGGAAATAGAGTGACTATGAACGGGCACTCCACTACACTATCTCATATAAACATTTAATATCAATTAATAGCTCCTTAAACTTTGTGCTTGTTTAATATTATCCAGATATAACTAGAATATTTCATACATCTGCCTTTATCTTTTTTCCATCAATTAATAAATATTACAATATCAAGAGTTCAGTGACTTAATTACAGATTAATAAAAAAACAGAGTGCAGCAGATTGCATATCGACGACAAATATAATTGTGCAACACAACAAGAACATTCGCTTGTGACCGAGTCCACTGTCTAAGTTACTCAAGCGGAGTGAACGGAAGATACAGCGTTACGCAAGTTGGATCATCGTCCCTTCACCCTCATGTAATCGTACGATCCACTAACATTGTCTCTGAGCAATACAATCTCGCGTCCGTCGTTCTAGAATATTCTCAAGTTTCCATAAATACACGATTTTAATAGGTTTCACCTCGCAAATACGATTTTTTACGTATTTACATATTCAAAATCAAAACGATCTCTTTCGTTTGTACACAATGTTACTTTTAAATTATTATTTCTTAACGTGTCAAATTTCATTAATATTTCAATATAAATATGAAATTTCGAAATTCAGTTTTCAGATCGTGATTTACAATCGGAGAATTTGTTTGTGCAGAATTGCATCGGCCTTGTCAAATCTATCTTTGCAGTTCGTGAACGTACATATATACGTATATATATATATATATGTATATTTTATCGCTAGTGTTTAATAATTATTGTCAAAATGAATTCAAATAAGATCTTACGGACACTTTTGAATCATTTTATATGACAATTTCAATGTTAAACTCCGGTTCGGAATGCTCATTGTATCTAAAAAAATCTCAAAAGTTAATCTTTTCCTCAAATTAAATAATACACGTGAACAATAATTTCAAATCCTTTCAAAAGAACAATAATTTATTGTGAACTATTTGTACCTTAAGATTTTAGATAGTTTTTTTCATTCGCAGCCTACTCGACCTTAATTATTTTGAATTATACAAGTTGACCTTTTTCTAAATGTTAAATACATATCGCGTTAAGTGTTATCAAGTTGAACACGATATAGCTTAATAAAGTTACGAATTTTATTATTTTACTTATTTAATATTCTACGACACGTAAGACAACTCTACCAGCAATTTAGATTAAATTATCTCCTGTAGCAAAACTCAATTACAAACTCCGAAACAGGCTTGTAATTCAATATCTTAATTACAGATGACATAACAAAACGTTTCCACCAACGTAACTCAAGCGAATTAGTGCAGGCTAATTTGGAACGTCACTTTCTGTAATACCGTCTTGTATCGCTTGCGTAACATCAGCACGTGTGTTAGTGTGTCAAGCACTGTGTCTCTGTGTCAAATCCGGTTTGGGCCCGTGACATTCGAGCGCGACTTGGAATGACCTTGACATAAACATTCGCAACAAGAGACGTATGGTGATGAGATTATTAACCTTGTCTGTGAATCATATGGACGAGAAACGGGAATTATATGTTTATGTCGGTTACTCACTGCTATATAATAAGTACTACTAGAATGGGCGTAGTCGGGTAGCGGCATAGGTGGGCACGGCTGCGTTAGTGAAGTTCCAGCTCCAGGGTTCTACCCCAAATTATCCAAAGTTATTTGTCATAATTTATAGTTTATTTATATTAAACTAGTTGTCGCCCGCGGTTACGCTTGCGTTTTATGTATTGGTCGCCAGGCGTTAGATATAAAAATTAACCTTTGTTCCTTGAGGTTCAAGCTTGCTTTATACCAAAATTCGTCAAATTTATTTCAGTATTTTGGCCGTAGAAGCGTAACAGACAGACCGACAGAGTTACTTTCTCATTATTATTATATATTTTAACATTAATATAGACTAACGTTTAAGTACACACAACTAAAAATTCTAAAGATTCTGGTTACAAGCAAAACATGACAGACCAAAAAAAAAATTGTCATTGCAATCGGTTGAACGGTATCGAAGTTGATGTATTGAAGCACCAACTAGCGGCAAGTTCAAACAAAACGCTTTAAAAATATAATAATAATAAAAATATACGTAGTAATAATATTTGTAAAATTTTAATCTTATAATATAATATTTACGTCCATATACAAAATCAAACAAGAATCTCATACATGTAACCATGAAGAATTGAATATTAAGGTATCTAGCTAAAGTTTTGCAAATAATCAAGGTCAAATACAACATAAGTTTTAATTGCCGTCAAGCGAAGACATAATTTCAAAGCCGTGTTACGTCATCAAATCCTATGATAAGCCTCGCTGATTACGTTTATTGCTTATATGTTTAATTAGATGAATTAAGTATATAATAATACATAATACAATTTCTGTTTGATACTCTTTGATCTATTAGCTCACAAGTTATATTAATTTAGTTTAAAGTCTTAGTTCTTTCTTTGAACAAAGCAATTCCCAAAGTCCTAATTGCTATTATTTTCAAATTTATTATTAATAAGCTGACGTGCAAATGATGGGCGGCGGTCGCCATTGCAAATACATTGGCACTGTAGGAAATCCACGACTTCTTATACAATCAAAACCTTGCTTATCATGAGAACCGAGATGTTTTATCTCTTGTCCCTGTAATTACACTCACTCACAGGAATATATCAATATAAATAACTAACAGGCCCGAACAACGCCCTGCCCGGTGTAGGAATTCAACATCTTTCATTTTGTATCCATTTCGATAATATTAATCTCCCAAGGGACACAAGTTAGTGGTGCATTGGTGATGAGAGGAAGCGTTAATATTTCTTAAAATGCCAAGATCTGTGGGCAGCGATGAGACCTTATCATCAGGTGATTCATATTTCAACCCCCAACCTGTCTACAACATAAAAACATATCTACGATAAGAGATATTTGTCTCACTATTCAAAAAGTTAAATCTACTGAAATAATTTAGCTTAAATTTGAATGAAATACAATAATGGATTTTTTATACCAAACAATCAAAAAGCATACTAAACATAATTGAGTTTAACTTACGTACGCGATAACGAACCGATCCATTCGAATATTAATAATAATATTATTAAACTTAAACGTGTGTAGTTAAAAATGTTTTAGTAGCCACATATTCCGTAAGCAAAATAAGTCTGCAGCGTAATGTCCCACATTTAACCAGTGTAATTAGACCCTTTACGGTTATTGCATTTGCTAACAGCCAATCCGCTCGAAGACTATCACTTACTATAAACTTAAAACCTGCTTATATCTATGCCAGACTTATACGATGTTTTAGAAAACATTAATATACAATATTCTAAATTTAAGTGCCCAACTAGATATAAATACTATCGACGAGTCCCGGCTTCGCTCGGGTGCAGATTATTAATAAAGAAAAGTATATGATATAAGTATAATTTACTATAGAGCTCAGAAATAATATAACTTTCTACTAGTGAAAAAAAAAATAGAATTGGATCTATTACTCTATCTTTGCATAGTGTAAAACAAAGTCGCTTACCGCTGTTTGTCCCTGTGTATGCTTATATGTTTAAAATTACACAATGGATTTTGATGCGGTTTTTTAAGAGATAGATTGATTCAAGAGGAAGATTTTTATGAATAATACATGAACAATATGGCAGAAATCACTGATAAAATTTTAGAGGTTTCTAAAGTGATGTCGTAAATAAACACACTTTTTTGTGCTTACATTGCAAACGCTGGCTGAACCCTACGAGATATATCAAAATCCGCGATGGTATATCTATCTCTTAGGGATAACCCACAATAACCAATTTTTATCCTTTACTTTTTACGATAAATAATGGTTCATTTTCGAAGCGAATTTTATGAATACAGCATTAATCCTTAACTAATTAATTACCTTAAATACATTTAGCATTTAATATAGATCAATATAGCTCGGACAATTTATTAAAGATCAATATAACAATATAAACCGCTATGCCCCTGCATTTTAAAAATTGCAAAAATTTAAAAACTTATTTATTTAGTACAAAATGATTTGCTTAATTATACATATTATAATAATTCAAAATTACGAGCCTAGTACACAGTAAGTGTTTAAATGACCACAATTACTGGATAAGACATTATTAAAAATTCTAATACAATAAATAATTTTGGGAAGCTGTAATTACAATCCAAATAAAACACTTGTACGAAAGCCTTCGTCGTGGAATTTATACAATTATATCTAGTATGATGTAATTGATAAATTACAATTTTATATGACATTGATATAGTATACGACCTTCAGCTTTCACTAAACGATTAGAGCAGAGATTGGTTTAATTTTTTTGATACTTAATGTTAGTTAGGCAATTTATATGAATTATATATTGTGATAATGTCACCAAACCAGCCTTGTGTTTAAACACATGTTTTGGACGACTGATGAATATGTTAGCATTAAAGACGTCATTACGTTAATTTATACAGCTGCACATCCAGAGATCTGAGATGACCATGGTTTTTCTATATTAATATTTAGTCAAGGTTGCCGAGCGGTTATAACGGTTGAACCCACAATTCCGTTGAACCCGACAGGTACCCCTGAATTTCCATGTGATAATTTGTTTTTATAATTCATCTCGTGCTTGGTGGTGAAGAAAAGCATCGTGAGAAAACTTGCATGTGTCTAATTTCAATAAAATTCATCCATACGTATATCCCTCAATCCGCATTGCAGCAGCATTATGGAATAATCCCCAATCCTTTTCCTCAAGGGAAGGGGAAGCCTTAGCCCAGCCAGGGGATATATACAGGCTGTTACTGTTCTACATTAATCATAATTTCAAGACAGGCTGTATAGTTTATTCTGTATATAAAGTGTTGTATTTTACGAGATATACAACAGCTTACTATAATAATGTAAATTTCAATCGGCTGATTCCCATCGATTAAGAATTCACGAAAATAACATCGATGCTGTGAAATGCAGTGAATTTGACCTTTCCGACGTTTTAATATCGTATTTCTATACCGACATATTGCAATTACTATTTCATTAATATTACAATTTATAAATAATCTTCGATACTTTTCGGTTGTATGTTTTCTTAATCTCCTAAACAATAACTGATCTACGCTATGATTATATATTATTGTATTTATTTGTACAAATCATTATAATCAAAATTATCTCCGGATAAAATGTTGCATATACATATTATTTATCAAGTGTCTGAAGTAGTGTGAATCATACGTGTCGGGCTGACATTGTCCGAGCTCTAACTGTTTTAAAAACCATGGAACTTGCCATATATGGTTCACGCATCTAGGAAAGTCTGGTCAAGTACAACTGGGTTGTAGTATTAAATTTCATTTTACCTTTAGGATACGTGTTCCCGTCTTAGTCATACTAATTTATTACCATTTAACTGAACATAGTCGATAGCAAAAACGAGACACCTTAAGTAATTCTAACTGTTCTCTCACAGGACCCAACACGCGTGGTATGTCCAGTCATCGACGTAATCAGCATGGACACTTTCCAGTATATCGGCGCGTCGGCGGATCTGCGGGGAGGTTTCGATTGGAACTTGGTGTTCAAGGTGAGCTACCTCTCGAATCGCCTCGCTGTAACCACTTAATAAATTCGAATTTAATTGCTGATTTGGGTGTACTTTTAAAATCTATGGTAGCGATTATATGATGAATGGTGAGTTGATATATAACATTCAACATCATTAACCAATCAAAAATATGTCCTAGATGTTGCAACGTTATTTGAAATTCCATTGGCATAGATATAGTTATATATAAAAAAAAATAACTCAAAGGCGCAAACGTCTTTTTTTTTTTGGTTTCACGCTGAGATGGCACGTTTGATCGATCATCGCAGCTCAAACACAAATTCAGCTTACATAAATAAATATCAATTCGAAGCCATTAAAAATTATATTTTTTTACTTATTCTAACCAGCTCACATATAATATATATGTAGTTATGATCTATAGTTAAACGTTTTGAAACGTTATTTTTTTACATATAACTCTGAGTTTGATTTCTTTCTTGTACTGGTTTCTTAATGTTAACATTTTAGTTGGAATAGATATATCTTAGGTGATTACTTTGTACTTCAGTGGGAATATCTATCACATGCGGAACGAAGCACGCGTCTCAGTGATCCAACGCAAGTCATAAGAACACCGATGATAGCTGGAGGACTCTTCAGTATAGATAGGAAATATTTCAACAAGCTCGGCAAATACGACATGAGGATGGATGTGTGGGGCGGTGAGAACTTGGAGATTTCATTTAGGTGAGTGTACAGTTTAGTATTTTACCTGATTTATACGATGACATGTTGTCGCCCGCGGCTTTGCACTCGTTTTAGTGGTAGGTCTTTAGGTGTTAGGCAAAAAAAGTCCATATCCTTCCTTCTAAGGAACGGTTTTGTACGAAGACACTTTGTAACTAATTAAAGCATGCTTCATACCAATTTTCATCAAGTTCAGCTTAATGGTTTAGCCGCTAAAGAACAACAGACAGACAGAGTTACTTTCGCGTTTATAATATCAGTATAGATGGATAATTTATACTTAATGCCACTACTGACGCCATCTATTAACGAATGTGAAAACTACATATTTGTTTTTACAAATCAGCTGGAGGTTCAGAGCTGATACACGTCGTATCTCAGTCGTTAAATCGGAGTTGGGTGAAAAACGTTATTATTGAATAACCTAGAAATAATTAATCATTGATGTACTTAATTAAAAATATATCATTACCAATAGCACTGAGCAAGATATTCGACGAAGGCTCCAAATTTCTAATTAATCATCAGAACAGCTTCCCCGATAAACTGAAAAAAGTGTCGTGATTGATTAAATAAAAACAAAATGTTTTATTTCAGGGTATGGCAGTGTGGTGGGTCACTAGAAATAGTACCTTGCTCACGCGTCGGTCACGTATTCCGCAAACGCCACCCATACACTTTCCCTGGCGGCTCGGGGGCTGTATTCGCTAGGAACACTAGACGAGCAGCTGAAGTCTGGATGGATGACTACAAGGAACTGTATTATCGATCACAACCTCTCGCCAAACAAGTTGATTATGGAGAGTGAGTCATAGTTTTATTTTCCAAATTATAAAGGCAATATAATATAACGTTGTATTGAAGTTTTGCTATATTTTTATATCAGGAACATATAAGCTTATAGTTAGTAATATTTACCTTTGCCATGGAAACTAAATTAGTACTTATTTCGTCCCTACAATATTATTTTAATACTATTTTGTTTGTCTACTATACTTCAAAAAAAAAAAAAACAAAATATGGGCTTAACAATACTGCATTCTACATATATTAGCCAATCTCAAAAATTACACGGCTGTTAATAAGTGTTCCGCACGACTGTACAAAAATAGGTTCGAAAATAAATTTATGCCCAATCAAAATTTGTCATTAAAGAAAACCCCGAAATTTAAGATGCCAAATAAAAATTATCTTTGTCGTTGTACATATATCAATTATTGAAATGATTAACACTAATTTGCTTTAATTTCAGTATATCAGAACGTGTCGCCATTCGTGAGAAGTTACACTGCAAACCATTCAGCTGGTATCTTGAACATGTATATCCAGAACTTCAAGTTCCTGCGTTAGGAGGTGCGTCTTATGCCATCAGACAGGGACCCAGATGCTTGGATACAATGGGTCACCTTGTTGACGGCACTTTGGGTGAGTAAAGATAAAATGAAATAATGACATCAAATCTATCTTGAAATTAAATTATTTTGATATTACGTTATCATTTACGTAGTTTACCACGATTACAGTATTGTTTTCTGTAATTTGAAAAACCATTAGTTTATTTAGTATCGGTTACTGTGAACAATCCACCTATCCGCACTGAACTTGCATGAAAAAATACACTGCTTCTATCCAACTGTGGGGCATTTACTAGCTGTTTTTGCGACTACAATATAAATAATTTTAAATAAAATTAGGATGTATCTCATGTAAACTATATTATTGCGATCAAGTTATCTTTCGAATACTTCACCAGAAATTCATGCATCGTATAAAAATCAATGCAATTGTTTTAGTTAGTTACAAAATACATCTACCCAGCAAATATCACAAATTGTTCCACATTTCCTTCAATGTGTTCAAATCTGTGACAATGAAGAGACCTTAGAACAAGACTAAACTCACATCACCTTGCGACTTATGTTTTTCCTAATAATGTATAACATGTATAATTTCGTTTCAGGGATGTACCCCTGCCACAACACCGGTGGCAACCAAGAGTGGCGTTTCGAAAACGGTCTCATCCGGCACCATAGCCTCTGCATCTCTCTGTCACCCGATGACAGAGTGACGGCCATTCTAGCGGCTTGTGACCCGTCCGATGACGCTCAGCTGTGGAGGAGGCGCGGTCTCCTCATCAGGCACGCGAAACTGGACGCGTGTTTGGACTCAGACCGAGCGGCACTATATTTAAAACAGTGTGATGACGAAAAATTGAGTCAACAGTTTACCTTTTAAAAGTAAAAATGAACCATAGGGGGCGTTTCTAATCAAATACTTGGAAATTTCTGTTAGCAACTGTTTGTAATTCTTCAGAAAATCACCAATAACTATGATTACTGTATTTTTTTAATTGTTTTATATTACAATAAAGTAGGCTCCTCTGTGCGGATATCACACAGTGTTTCTTTAGTGGAAACGCAGCTTATTATAAATAGGAAAAGTCGTTTTTGAATTTAGATTTCGCGTCTTTAAGTTACACATAAAAAGAAGTATTAATGAAAAAAAAACGGTGAAATGACATAAAAATCTTTTGATCAGTATTTATTTATGTTTGTAAACTTTATATGCAAAGTCTCAAACAAGTAAATAATAGTGCCTTGGATATATAATTCGTGATCAAGTGCCACACTCACTAGCATTACTATACATATGAACAATATATTAACTTTTAATTTTTAGACAAAGTAAGATAAAAAACCAGTTTAATTTTCCTCTATGCAAAAAAAAAAAACATTCCATGATTGTATTCGAATTATTTTTATAAGCGTTCAGTTAAGTGATATATAGTTTTAAGATATCATATTTTATATGCAACATTATATAATTTCCATTCTCACTGAATATATCAAATGTATATCATACAAGTAACTATACCGTATTTGAGTCAGGTTACTTACATTTTTAAATACATTATATAGACATTTATAGCTTCTACATTTGTATATAATCATATTCATATACGATAAGTTTTATATATAATCAATAATATAGTTACCATAGTGTACATAATTATATTAATATAAGCGCCGGGGATGTGGAATGAGAACGTAATGTCAATAAACACATCTGAACAGATGTTGCCGAGTGATTTGAGAAAACGATATTTTAAATGAATATTAAATATAACATTCTTATAATTTAATATAGACTTAGGTTACAATTTATTATACTTTTTTTTTTGAATGAACAGTGTTGCCGGTTGCTAAAAATATTCTATTCGAATAAAACTCGAATGTTTTTTTTATTTTTTTGTTATTATATTATCGTTTGTAAATAATTGGTCTGTTCGCCTAAAAGTACAACTTTGATATTAGAAATAACAATAAACTATTGTATAGCAATATTTTTTTTTTAAATAATTTAGTGTGAATTTTAAACAACATTTTTTACGACCATTAAAAGTATAGTTTGAAAAAATGATACTGTTAAATTTATTTAAGTATTTTTACAAATGTTATTATAATTATAATTATTTTATTATTATTATTATAGTTTTATCATTTTTTAGTTTTGTTGTTTTATATTATTTACATTTATATAAGTTTTTTGACGTTTTATGTATGAATTATATTAATAGTTACGGAACGAATTGTTGGCGAACAAATGTATCCGAATAATATATGTAATTATTAATAGTTTATGTAATTCTGTAACATAATCTAGACTACTCGTGTAATATCTTAAAAGTGTCTAAGTTAAATGACGGATAGATTAAGTACAAAACTTTTCCATATAAGCATGAAGGTTTCATTGCATTTTTATTATTTATTAAATCAAGCACTGCCATTTAATAATAATAAGTCTTGAATTAAAAAATAGCAATCTCAATTTCTTAATGTTTCTCTTTTGCGTCTTTCGAAGTACAATACACGTAGGTAATTATTTCAAATCCTAATTCCGATTTGTTAAATAAAAAACTAACATTCCATAATGTTTTAAATTTATATGTTGTTTTTTTGATATTACATCGATAAAGAAGACTTAAACTTAATAGTTTTATATTTCGTACTTACTTTGCGTTTGTTAGCTAAGTTAATCAACCGAAACGTGTCTCATGATAATGACACTTAGGTAAACCTTAGGCTACAAATAAATTCCATTAAAGAATATATTACGCTTTTAAAAATTAAATCGATATTAGCAGTACTGTTCAGTACCAACACCACTTACGGCGATATGCTATTATTTTGATGCGTTTGTCCTTACGATGGTATAACTGTTGTTTTACAAACGAGTTCAGCGGTGAGTTTAAAACTTGACTGATATTTCCATTTTTTTTTATTTTAGCTGTGTGTGTAACTCTGAGAAACTAGTATAAAGGATCGAACACATCGAGTGCTAGCACTGACTTGTGTTATTGTAGCTTTTCAACGGAAGTTTCCGTGACCGCTTATCTTCGCTTCCACTAGTGTGTGCGATCCTTAACAACAATAACTAATCAGATTAAACAATAAAAGCCTTATGTGCGCACGCAACATTATAGTGAAGCAACAAACGCGAATACAGAATTAAAAGACGCGTTTTTTGCTCTATCGAGAACAAAAAACGCTTCTTTTTGGTAATACGTCAAGTGCTGTCACTGTAATTATTGATGTATTAAAGAATTGTTAATTAAATAATGTTCCATGCGCTCCACGGGGCACCTTTTGTTTTATAATCTAAGAATGACTACTAAATTCTCACCTATCAATAGAATAAATTTGTATGTCATTATAGTATAATTTTAAATAAAACTAATATAATCGTAATAATATTTCTAAGTACAGTTATTTCTAAATTGCTGGAATATCATTGGATTTTATGTTTATTTACGATGTATTTAACGAAAACTTTAACTTATATAGTCAATATATTATTTGAAAATATTTTAATTTGTCCTCGGCAATGTTTTGAACTACATGAATGATGATTAACACTATGTTAACATACATTAATATAAATACAGTAGATTCGAAGATTTACATAAACTTAACCAGCCAACCAAACTACTTAATAAATTGTCGAGCACAAACTGAATTATTTTCAACAAAAAGATCCGAAAAAAAGAATAATATGATTATTTTCTTTAAAAAGTTACAACAACACGTTGACGGTCCTAGTCGTAAATACGAAAAATTATTTTATTTATAAGAAGGTGATTTCATTTAGTGAGAATAATGAATTGATTATTAAATGATATTTGCATAATCTTCCTTTCATTTATAATTCACTCCCTCATGATTAAAATAATATACTCGGTGCTTTATGTCCAGCAGGGTAGCCCACTCATCAGATGTGCGGCAAATATTACTTGGTGGTTGAGTTTTGTATAGATCTGTCTGGGTAGGTATCGACTGCTCATCATATATTCCACCGTCAAATACTTACAACTTACTTGTGCCTGTACACTTACACTGGCTCACTCACCCTTCAAACTGGAACTCAACAACACTGAGTCCTGCTATTTGGCGGTAGAATATCTGATGAGGGGGTGGTACCTACACAGACGAACTTGCACAAAGCCCTACCACCAAGTAAAAGTGATGGCGCATTGGCGAACGATATGAGCGATGGTGACCACTTACCATTTATCCGTCAAAAATATGAAATAAATCCTTTTACATTTTTATGGCTTACAAAACCTCGATAACCTGGATACTGCGTGCTTAAATCGGATGCTGCTCATTTTATATGATTAATTTGTTTTAAGTATCCGACCTATATTAATCAACCCACAATGGATTAGCGATGTGGAATTAATGACAAGCCAACCTGATAAGAGATACGTTTTCTTTTGATATTTACCAGCCGTTGGGTTAAAGTCTGAAATTTTATGTGCCGCCCAAAATAAGGTCACATTATAAAAATCTCGTTACTCCTCCTAGAGAGATGGATCGGTTATCACTAGTTTTTCAGTGGGTATTCCGGTGCACTCCGTAAAAAGTACACGCGTATAATATTACAAAATGAAATTAATTGAAAAAAAAGACTTTGTATCGACAATTATTATATTCGACAAAAAGTAAGACAATTTTCATGTGAAAGCAGAGAATAAAAATAGTTGGTGATCATTTTCATGAAAGAAACCTGCTAAATCTATTGAATTACTTTAATATATTTAGGGCGGTTATCTGTACAAACGTAATAAGAAGTGATAATAGGATTCATCCTGATGTAATATTATAAAACAAAATACGCCGAGTTTATAATTTACTTTGTCTTACTTAGGATTTAAAAGCAATTGCGATAGTGATCTATTAGGAGTAGAGCAATCCCACGCACTCAGGCGTTGTCAGGCGTAAAAATCGAGATTAATATAAAATAACTTTTATAAGAGCCCAGGTTTTCATCAGTTACCTAATGATATCTCGCTTGAGTTAAAATCAAACTTCGATCAGTAAGATTTCCAAGAAAATAGTACAAATATACACTTGACGACCATTTTGAGTTAAATGACTTATTAAAATGTATCTTTTTTTAGTCTTGCATTGTTCTCTTAAAACTAACTTGTTCAAAGTTTGAGAATATTTTGAGTATGTATGAATGTTCGTTGTTTTGTCAAGACCAAACATACGAATCAATAAGCGGATCACATTGCGGATTGTATTTGTGCCTGTTGTGGTCCGTATAACCTATACCAAACACAAGAGGAATAAGGCCAAATAACATTTGGCACAATAAAATTGAGACCTTGATTGATCTATGATATTAATTATGGATTTGCGATTTGGTAAAATTAATGTGGATATAAGTAGTTAAGTAGAATATGATACAAATCTAAATATACAGAGTGACTGTTTGAATACTATCGATATTTAAGGACGTGATATTTGACGATCATATATGACCAAATAAAATACATATAACATAAATATTAATAAAATTCTAAGTAAAGTTAATGAACAGTTATGTACTTACGCGTCGTGTCGTCGCCCTGACTGCGCTGTCAACACAAAACAGTTCTGTAGGTACATTTAGTTATCGCGCGGTAGTTTACCTACATCTAAACGCCGCCACTTGTTAACAGGGTAGCAGGCTACCTTTGATAAATAAGTATGATCCGATCCCCCTTCATACTTTAATCCTGGCTTAGGACAGGCAAAAATACCAAGATATTTCAATATTAAACTACCTATTTACCTACATAACTACTTAACAAATGTTCAAAGTGAGCTCCATCTTGAGTGATACACAGTTTACGCATGTCATCTTTCACTCGGTTTAACACGAATGGGTCACTTTTAACAGTTTCAAAAGCACTGGTGATTTTTAATTTCAACTCCTATCCGCTTGCATGCTCTGAAACCTACACAAGACGTTTCCTTGGACATGTGGTGGAATACGAAACTGTCCGAAGTCTCGTAGTCTTTGATTAGCGTTTAAGATTACGCTGGCAGTAGGTATTCGGCGATTGGGGATCTCTCGGTACAAATTGATAGCACCCGGCAAGCTATAATTCGCACGGGCATAAAGAACTATGTCCAAATACTCTGCATTTGTGTATTGATAAGGCTTCCTAATTACTAATGACGGGTCCAACTCACACACGACAGATTAGGTATACGCATAAGATCGATCGCTATGCGCGCGCGCGGGTAGATGGACGTACACACCTTACGGTGGCGCTTGGCCTACTGACCTAATTAGCCACGGGGCGGGGGTTGCGGGTTGCACACCGCATGCGCCGCCCGCGCCGCCATGGCTGGCAATGTGTCCACACTTCATTTATTTAAATAGATATTTATGGAAATTTGATCAAAAATTAAGTACCTATTTTTATAAATAATTCGAATGCGAATCATGGACCGAGTATTCTCCTTAAATATTTATAGTAATTCACCAGTCAACCTGTATATTAGCATATCGCATGGAATTCGTAAATCTATGATTTATTTATCTTTATTCTTGCTTTGATTGGAATAGCCTAAACAAACACATAAAACTTAGACTCAAAGATTTAACATGTCTGAGTTAAGAATTTTATTTCATTTGACTTTGAGTTTGATGATGTTCTTTTAATTTAGGCCAGTGCCTGTGCCTCCCACAATTGTACTCTATTCGCTCACTATTATGCTCCAAAGGCAGGGTCAAGAGGACAGCCTCAACATATGGTTTTTGTATGATATGATAAAGGCAATAAAATAAATCTTCAATTAAAAAATATGTTTATTTTACACCACTTATAAAAAAATCCAGTCTTACACCATTAAGGATAAATTAGATAAAAAAAAAATTTAAATTACACTAAGGCATAAAGTTTTTGTACATTTATAAAAACAGTATTAATAACCAATAACCTGGCAATTTCCTTTTTCACTTGGCATTTCCTTCTTAAAAGCTATTATTACACTGCCAACTAAACAATACTAATTTAAGTATAATTCTAATTAAAAACGAAATTTTCTATTTTACAATTATAAATGTTTTTATTGTTAGGAATTTTACATAAAAACTTTCTTTCACTTTATATATAAGGCACAGTCATGTCGTCTTTGTCATTTTATTTTTAAAAGAATAACTTTTCAATATTACTTGTATAAAAACTTTACTAAATTGCTATTTATAATATCCATCAATTAACTTTTCATAAATCACTGGAATAAATATAATTGTATACATATTTCTTAATCTAAAATTTAAGATTTAACAGGCTGTATGTGTATGTCACTGAGCTAGGCTGTTAATAAAAAAAGAACATGTTGGCTATGCTTAAAGATTAGTAATAGTGTTTTAAAAACGAAATCATAAACAATATTACAAAATAAAAATAATATATTTTATTAATTACAAAGTTCAGCTATAACTCATATGACGATTTGGGTGTTAATAATGACACCCAGTGAAGTTAAATAAATATTGTCAAAATATAGTCAAGTTTAGTCACAGACAAATAAATAAAAAAGTATGCATTAAAAAAAAAACAACTGTCATTTATAAAAAAAAATATTGTTATGATGTTTTTAATTAATACATTTTGAAAAATAGTTACTTTCAACCCATGTCAATGAATGTCAAGAGTACTTGTTACTGGTATTATTTGCTTCACCAACTTAATCAATACTAACCATCATTAACTTAATTTAAGAAATTATTATAATAAAATATGTTATTTATCTCGTGAGATAGTGATCGGTACATTTGTCTTCGTGAAAATGTTACTCTGTCGCTTTCAATAGAGTGGATATCGCTATTTCTAATAACTACATTAGCTAAATCTAACTTACGGCTACAGCGTAAGGCTCATTTTAGTTTTAATGAACCTTCCAATAACCTTGATGGCTCGGAAGGCATAGTTCGGTGACAGTCTCTGTCTTAGAAGGTAGTAAGCTCCAAGATTCATCACCAGCAACGAAACGAATAGCATTATAAATACGACTGTAATTGAAACGTCGGACATGCCCATTAGTTTCACGAAATATCTGAAAGTTAAATATTTTAACGCTTTTACGCTTAATACAAAAAAAGTATATTTTAGTAATAAAGAAATTAATTTTATCTTTATTTATTGTTTATCTAGATTTAATTCTATACTCACTTCACATTCTTATACTCGCAGTAGTCCTCATCAACAGGACAAATAAGATCATCCCTCGGTGGTCCATACACAGCCATGATGAGGCCCTCCAGGCCGTACCTCATGAATGAGCAGTAACGCGCCAACCTCCAGATGAGAGGCGGAGCTTCGTCTCCACTACCAATACCGTAGACCGCCAACAACATCAAGGGCACTGCAACTACGGGTCCCACGAACATTGAGTTCTGGAATGTATAAAAGTAATGAAGTCCACGAGCTAAACCAATTGTCACAAAGAGTATATATCAGTACATCCATGCCTTCGATGGTGGAAGCGTAAACAAATAATATTCTTTTGTAAAAGTAAGTAGTAATTACTTTACATATTTTTTGTGAATTACAAAAGTCACACTTAATCGCTATTTTACAATTTTATTAATAATATTTGTTTGTGATCTGTTAGAAAATTCTTTTATTTTTATGTTTCGTAAAAGCCCACCAAAATCATATCTAATTCCCACGGATAATAAGATGCTAAGATAAGTCATAAATAGATTTAAAAATTAATCTTAGATTCTAGTACACACAAACAATTAAAGGAACTTAAGCTATAGAAAGGACCTTTCAGAAGATTTGGATAGAGAAATTTGTGCCACGAAAGTCAAAGTTTGATGAAACAGTTAATGTAATTGTTTCTTGTAATAGCAATGTTTATAAAATATAGGTACTATTTACTAGACAGCACGTATTCTCGATCACATTTCACAAAATAATAAAATGACTAACCACAACGCTTAACGTTGACGATATCAGCGTCCCCATCGATTCTGATATTAATGCTACCAGAATACAGGTAGTGACGAATATCAACACTCTAGAAAATTCCATCGGTTGTGACGTCAAAGGATATGCGATGGCAAGATAAATGAGGGAGAAGAAAATCGTGGGAGGAGTCCGAGAGACAACTAAGGCTGCATAGTAAGGCTTCAAGCCGTACCATCTGTTGAAATATTCGCGCTTGACTAGCAGCACTTCTGTCGGATCTAGAAATAAATTTGAATGGATCAAGAAAACCTCCAGGAGAATGTTCAGTAACATTTAACTTTCCTATACAGTATAAAAATAACTGAAATTTTCAACGATAATAATTTGGTATGAGTTTTACATTAATGTCTTAAGGGACCGGCGTGTTTTTGTTTTGTATAATAAACAATAAATAATGTAAAATTAATAAAAAGTCGAAATAAATATGTAAATAATTACGTACACGCTAATAACACAGGCATCATCGTCGTATACAACATAGCTATGATACAAGCATAACAAAATCCGAAGTTGAATATAGTTTTAGAAGCATCGTAACCCATGTCATTGAATAGAGCACCGACGATTGCGCCCAGGAACACGTGCAGTCCTATTCGTAACCAGAGATAGTCCTGACGGAGAAAAATATTCTAATGTAAGAAAAAATACTTTTATATTAACGGAATGTCTATAAAGCCCTAACGATTTTATCCGACAATATACTCTTGAAAATAGTATGAATTTATGTTTCGCCAAGGCTGTTATGACTATAGAATACTATTTATATTAATTCTAATATGATATATACCCTATTTCTTATAGTTTGCAGGATCATCCGCCTTAACAGCACATAAAACTGTTGAAACGGTGTACTCTCATACTTGTAGTTATGTCTCTCCACCACTCCAGTGTTCAACTCCTCTATCTCCAAATCTTCATTATCCTCTTCCATTGCGTAACTTCTCCATCTCTGACATTTACCATTGTCAACTGCTGCTACCATCTGATCTATGTGGGAACCATATTCTCCACTCGACACTTCTATTACTAAAACGTAATTAACATTTTTATTACAATGACCAATCCTATGCGATGGTTAAACAAATCAGCCAAATAATTATCTACATTTATTTTTATCTCGCTGTAAGTATTTGTACAATGAACAATAATAAGTATATTCATAGATGATTACACTGATAGAACTATCTAAATTAAAAATCAAGAAGCAACTTACAATTATGTAATATTTAATTGTTCATAAGGTAAAGCAAATAATAGCCAAGATTTAAGGCCAGATCAGATAAAGATCAGCTGTCTTGTTACAGAGAGGATAATGTACTTACTAAAATCGGCTGGATTATAAGTTGTCGGACAAGGCAGATTTATTTCCTTCAAAAATGGTATGACACCAGCTGCCGTGCCTTGATACGCGCATCTGCCGTCAGCCACTACGTATACGTGATCGAATACAGAGAATATTCTTGCAGATGGAGTGTGTAACGAACAGATTACAGTTCGACCACCTCGAGCAACTCGTTTTAGGAGTGACACGCAAGTTGAGGACGCTACGTCATCTAAACCTCTGGAATATACAAGATTAAGATTATTTCTGATGATCGCGATCGTAAATGTAATATTTTAATCATATAATTATTACTTGTTCAATATTTGTGAATAGATTCATGCAGTATCTGTACGCTACCGAGGCAAAATCAGATGCCGTTAGCCTATATGAGCTTTAAAAAGGATTATACGGTCTATTTGAAAACTTACGGCAAGAAATATTGTTATAATTTAATAACCAAGCTCCAGCAGATTAGATAGATGAGTATAAATAATGAAACTTATATTTTAAATAAAAACATATCATAAGTTCAATCTCAAATATAAAAGATACCGTTTAAATTCTTTAACAAAGAATTTAAAAAAATACAATTAAATGACTTGCAATCTTTCATCACAATAAAAAGATTAATAGCGATATTCCGATCGCCATCATTGCTACAAATAGGAAATTCAAAACATAAAAAACGCCATAAAAATCGATACATCGACACACAGAAGTCATCAAAATATTTTCAATTTACCAAAGTGGTTGTCCCGAATATCTCCATAGAATTATGATAGAGTGTGAAATTTAAAGGTACCTAACCAAAACGAATTAGATATATTTTACGTTCAAAGTATTTTTTATAATATAGGTTAAGTGGGCACCATTGACTATAGATATACAATTATACATCATACATTTAACATAGCTAATGTGCGGCTAATCTTGGGAACTAAAAGGTCCCTCGTGCCTATAGTCGTATTGCTGTTTGTCGGTATAATATCTAATGAGCGGATGGTACCTACCCAGACGAGCTTGCACAAAACCCCTACTACCGAGCAAATAAAAATCGTATCTATTCACTAACGTTGTTGGTTCATCGAGGAAGATCACGGGAGGGTTGTTCAGTAGTTCCAAAGCAATGGATAATCGCTTCCGTTCGCCGCCCGACAGAAGCTCACTCGACGTGTTCCGTGCTTTGCTTAATCTTAACAAATGGATTATTTCTTCTACCTGAAATAGAACATCTCACAAGAATGCTAACGTTATAAATTCTGTGATGAATATTAGCGTTTATAACACCTAACTAACTAACAGGCGATTAATTGTTCAAACGCAATAAACGCGACTGGTTTTCATGTAATTCTTAATTATTTGTATTTATAGTTTATCTCGTGCGGCGGTAATAAAAAATATCGTGAAGAATCTTATATACATATATATATACGTATGTGTACAACCCACAGTGAAGTGCATTGTTAGGAATGCTCTAGATCGTCTCCCTTCGAGGGAAGAAATATTCGCTATTCCGATTTCGAACTCCTAATTCACAGGATAAGTTGTCTGTCATACGTTTTTTAAAAGTTTATACCTACTTAATAATATATTCAATATTTAAACATTATTTCCACTAAATCTAATTAGTAATTCAGTGTAATATTGATTTAAAACCAGATTCGTTATTTCATATGAGAAAACCACCACGTTACTGACGTATTCGGTGAATATATGTCAAGTTATTCTGTAAAAACAAACTGCGACCTAGAAGTCGATCGTGAAATAGTTATACAATTATATGACGATGTAGTCCTGAGCGATAAGGGCCACGGCGCGGGAGGCCATTCTCAAGGGAGTCTTAGACAAAATGGACATTTTGCAAAACAAGTAATAGAATTGATACTCTTAAAAAAACATTTTTGTTTTACTAAATTTAACATTCACTGCTTGATTTATTGTTTTATTATACAACACCCACATGTGCAGCTATTATACTTTATTGCGATATATTTAATATTTCCAAAGCAATAACCGCTAAAAAACTACCTTTTAAGGAAATAATAGCTGTGTGTATCGTCTGTTATCTTTATCGGGAAATATGACACCGATTGTGACTCAAACTATTATTCTAAATAAACAAACCGATGTTTGTTTCAATCTAAATGTTATTCATAAAACCTCAACACGTCGTATCGTTGAGGAAAAATTAACAGATCCGTGTTAGTTCGCGCATAAACACTAAAAATAAAAATGACTTTGACTAAAACAATCATACTTTGTATTGTTTTCAGATCATTAGCTGAAAAAATAAAATAAAGTATATTACTATGAATATAATTAAAAAATAACCACAAAAAATAACGTAAAATTTCCAATTTATTCTAATGACACATGACTAAGATTATAATCTAAATACTCTGCTACAAATATTATCAATGATAAAAGATATTTGAATGTTTTTTTGAAATGAATTAAATTGAATCCCGAAATTTATCACGTCTCCCACCAGATAATACCTAAAGAAAAAAAATGTGATAAAATTAATAATAACTCCTGAGTTAACACTTTTCTCCTTTTAAAAATGGGTTTGGGATTTTTTCCACCTCTCGGTTCCACAGATAATACGCAAGTGAATTCATTATAAGTAAAAACATATTCGCCGAGCACGAGATGATTTATAAACACAGATTACGTGTGGAATCAATGTCAACCTAATTAGTGAAATAAAATATTCAAATTAAAACAAAATATTATAATACAAATAATTAAATATAATGTTCAAAGCGTACTGACGATGATAGTCTTCCTCTCTTTATTCATGTCGTTTCCGAGTTTCAAGTCCGCCGCCATCGTCAGCGACTCCTGCACTGTGATCAGAGGCTGCAGCAAATCATCTTGCATGATGTAACGAGACAACTTTCTGAACAGTCGTAAGTCTCTTGGCTCCCCGTTCGTTGTGATAAATCCGGATGCGCCATTTACCCTACGATTAGAAAATAATTCTTACTCTATACGAACAGTATTGTGCCCTTGCTTTTAGCCCATTCCGGCGCCCCGGAAAGTAAAAAGCTGATCAAGGAATTGAAGTCACGCACTCGGTTCCGTACTACAAACTTGGGTGTTATCGAGTCGATTATTACGACCAGAACCAAACTCGCACTTGACCAGATTTATATTATCGCTCATTTACTTTCTAAATATTTTTTGGGTTATATTAATCTAAAACGGGAAACGATACAGTACAAATGAATATTTCGGACTTTGAGGGCCTTATGGTCCGTGGTATGTGTGCCCTTATAGAAAAGACGGTATTTTGTACTTTATGTCATACGCCTAAGCTTCTACATTTTGTATGACCGAAATAAGAGCAAAATTTCAAACAAATTGCCGAGAATTAAATTTTCATTGTAAGATTTTAAATTAGATATCATAAATTATGTGCTTGTTTTTGTTGGAATATAATGCTGCATGTAATGTGCATTTCGGTGCCGTTAATCCTATTAAGTTGAAACAATGGTTCTGGCTTGTGTGAATATTCCCGACATATCACCTACGCACAAACACAAGTGGCGTTTGAATCGTATCAGATAATTGCAAACAAAAAAAAGATTCATTGCAAAATAAACTGACCCTTAGGTAGATATTAAAAATAAATGTTTTGATAGTTGGTTTTTGAAAAATATGTTATTGTGAGTTTATAAAAAAGAAAAGACAAAAATAAAGAATCATAAACACTGCCAACCATAAAATATTGACACTATATTTATAGTAAAATGTCATAAAAAAAAATCAAAATCAAAATATACTTTATTAAAGTAGGCTTTTACAAGCACTTTTGAATCGTCATTTAACAAACTATATTAAGTAAAGCTACCACCGGTTCGGAATGTAGATTCTACCGAAGAACCGGCAAGAAAGAAACCAGCAAAAAAGAAAGTTGAAGTAGTTACTCTATTTCAAGATCTAAAAATACAGTCATGTTAGTTAAATACAATTATATATGTATGTTATATGTCCTGTCTGGAAGTCAACAAGCATTAACTCCGCGCCTTTTTATCATCTATATACTCTTGTATCGAATAATATGCCTTCCTTACCAAAGTATTTTTAATAGATTGGCAAATGGGACTTGATAGTTGATCACCAGCGCCACAACTTTGTCCATGAGAAGTTATGTCTCACACTTCAAACCGGAATATTATTTAGTGATAGCGGTGGAGTCGGTTGGCTACCCGGATGGATTTGCACAATACCTCACCATCAAGCAAAACCAAAAGTCATTAATATTGTTTCTATTATGAATATAATTAAAAAATAACCACAAAAAAAAACGCATCGTACCCAATTAACTCTAATGACACACGACTAAGATTATAATTTTAATAAAGTAATTATTATAATTACTGGCAGGAATAACGTCGCCAATGCGGTTAAAATTGCACGTGCCAATCAAAGTCAGATAGAAGGAGTAAATTACATAGGTTCTTGGCTTCAGTTAGCAACGTCCCCTTCTCCCATAAACACGGAAATTGTAATTAATAAAAACCACCGTCAATGTGCGGACCGTTTAATGTTATGTCTGCAATATTATATTGGCTCACTGTCCCCTTCAACTGAAACTTAACTTTAACAGTACTTAACGTTGGTAAAGAGTATATATATACTCATATATACATATGTATATAATAAATGAATTTGAACAACCTGAATTCAACAACGCGTTTTGGTCATAGCTTAAATCACTAATGATAATGGTTCCGAATATAAGTAGATACCAATACTTTAGCCCTGTAGTAAACTTTACACTACCTGTATCCGGCTAGTATATTAAGCAGTGTACTCTTGCCAGCGCCTGATGGCCCTAAGATGGCAGTTAGCTGCCCGGAGCGAAATTCACCGTTGATTCCACGTAGTATAAGTTTTGAGGCTGCAATAAACATATCATAATTAATTCAGCGTTCGTATTACGCCGACTATTGGATATATTTTTCTTAAGATAAAAAATCTAGGATGAAATATGCCTCAGCATATATCTACTTTCATTCTTACTCGAAAGATTCATCGATGCCCTTTTATATCCATCTGTTGCTTATGCTTGTGCCTTCCTATACGGCGCCAGTGTGACCTATGACATAGCTCACATAGCTCAAAGACTTAGCAATTTATAATAGCGTTAAACAGGCCAGGTTTTTGGGAGAATAACCAACGGTGAAGAACTACTCACAAGGAGCCACAACTCTAAGCATGCCCCATAAAACAAGCGAGAGCTTGTCTCTTGCGTTCCTTTTCTTTGCGAATAATTATGATATCTATCTCTTTGGAATGGACCCTCAAATCGTCTGGTGGTCAAAATTTAAAAAAAATAAAATCGCACACGGTGTTCATATATACAATTAAAAAGTATATAAAAATTCTTAGCTATTTA
Source organism: Vanessa tameamea (assembly GCF_037043105.1). Classification (NCBI taxonomy): domain Eukaryota; kingdom Metazoa; phylum Arthropoda; class Insecta; order Lepidoptera; family Nymphalidae; genus Vanessa; species Vanessa tameamea. The sequence continues at coordinate 13,011,695 of NC_087318.1, forward strand.
AATTACGAGTAGCAGTATGAAAATTGGTAAAGTTAATACAGAATGGATCGCAGATATACGCACCTAATATTTTTATATAATATTCATAAGAATTACACAAAAATATATAACACACTCTACCCTGCCTTTGTAACACACACATATACCAATGACAACACACGTGATGTCAAAGTTAAAAGTCAATGCACTATTTGGATATTTTGTATTGTAAGTTGAAGCTCATTATTCCTATTTTTTGAATGAATCTTCTATTTTGTTTACCAATAAGACAGATCACTAGTTTAAATAATTAATTAATATCAGCTACTAACACACACAGGACAGGCACAGGCACAAAATAAATGATTACATTAGCAGCATGTAACTTTCCCACTGCTGAGCTAAGGCCTCTCCTTTTGATAAGAAGGTTTGGAGCATATTCCACCACGTTGCTCCAATGTGGGTTGGTGGAAAAGATATGATTATTTAATTATAATTCAATTAAAAATAATGAAATATATATAGTTTACCAATGTAAAGGTTTATGTAATATTTCGCGTAAGTTTACATAAATATATATTTTATCCTTACGCAGGCGGATGAGCAAATGAGTCTTCTGATGGTGAGTTGACACCACTGCTTATAGACATTTTCGCCGTATGAAAATTTAACTATTACTTGTATTATGCCTGTAGTTACACTGGCTCACTCACCCTCCAGACCGGAACTGGTAATACTAATTATTGCCGCTTAGCAGTAAGTGGCTGCTACCAGCCACTTTGGGCTTGCACAAAGCCCTACCACCAAGTATTAAAAATAATAATGAACTGAACCAGTAAGTATGTCGGTCAATTTTTTTTCACATAATATCTTCTCGTGCAAATTTGAATGTACAGCTACATCAAAATTGTAATGCGAAAACTATATTAATCAGATTATTAATTATACACGAATCCAGAGCAAAGATATAAAACCACAAGTTACCTCCTAAATTCAACTCCCAGATAAACATAATTAATAATATTATGCATATGGAGTTGATTTAAATGCAGCTCTATCTAAAGCAGTTAAAGCAGGAATTTAATGGGCTACGTGTTGCAGTATACTTCACTTCGTATTGTGATAGTTGTAATTTTAATATAATAGTCAGGGGTCAATGGACGTCGATTTAACAGAAAGTCAAGAGTATCATCCGCAGATAAAATACTATATCAATGTTTTATAATTTACCTGATTATTAAAAGATTAAAAGTGGTAAATTTATATCAAGACCTATGTGTGTGGGCATTTTGTACACAAATGCACACTTGTGTCAAAATCAAAACATATTTAATTCAAGTAGGCTTTTACAAGCACTTTTAAATCGTCACTTTAGTCATAAAATAAACCTACAAACCTCTAACTTAAAGGAAGGAAGGCTTTTGCTTGGCAACGGTTCTATACCCTGTTCCAACATCAAGATATGTAAAAACAGATAAAGTACCTTTGACATCATATCGACGCGATATCGTTGATCGAGAACTTGAATAAAATCTATGATATTCGTTAAGGATTCGCGCTCCGATTGATTTGAAAAAAATGTGGGCGAAGTTGTTTTGGAACTTTGAAAGTAAAATTTAAGTAGTCTAGTGGAATAGTGTGGTATTTTAAATAAATGTTTATTTTTTAAGTAGGTACTGTTTGTAGAGCACAATATAGCAGACTTATTAGCAAATCGCGTGAATTACATAAATGTAAGGTTTGATTAGAATGGGTTTCTTATTAATATTTTATTTTTAACATCGGTGGTAAAATGACGAACATGACAAAGGTTGACAACTGGCTGTACGAACGCGACGGTTGCTGAATTATTGAAAAAAGTAAAAAGTAAAAAATAATCTTTGACATAAACAAATTTTTGTGTAAATTATTATCTATACTTATAAAAGTATAGTTTTCGAAATATATGCGATAAATTTTCAATGTTAAAATTTTACACATTAAGCTTAAACTCAAATTTGATATTTATTTTAATTTATTCAAAAATATTTTCAAACACAATTTATAATTGCTTTTTAGCGTGTATTTTATTTTTCTCTAATCAATCGATAATACAACAAAAAAACCTACGTTTAAATGAATACCAAGTTTATTAAATAAATTTCTATAACGTCTTTATTATATATCCTGTTCAACTTAAATCAACCCAGCGGTTTATATGAGGCTGATTGTTAATATATAATAGTATATCTCACTTGGTAGGGCTTTCCATGCCAGCCTGAGTGAGTACGACGTATTCTTCTGCCAAACAGTAATACTTAGTATTTATTGTCTTAATTCAAATCAATTCTTTTGCCGGCAGGACACAGATTATTTCGCCAATGTCACGTAGGACGGAGAAGACACGAATGAGATTGATCGGTACGGTCGAGTTAGCAAAGGCAACTAAATTTTGAAGACAAGTACAGTAGTAGCAATTTCCTTTTTAATCTTTAACATAAGTATTGTCTTAATTTTGTTGTGTTCGGTTTGATGGGTGAGTGAGTCAATCAAAAGACAACATCTTAGTTCACAAATTTGGTGGCGCTGTATCCACAGTTAATGTCAATGGGCGCTAGTAAACACTTACCATCAAGTTAGCAATATCACAGTAGTTTACCTAAACATAACATAATCAGCCTGTAAATTTCCCACTGCTGGGCTAAGGCCTCCTCTCCCGTTGAGGAGAAGGTATGGAGCATATTCCACCACGCTGCTCCAATGCGGGTTGGTGGAATACACATGTGGCAGAATTTCGTTGAAATTAGACACATGCAGGTTTCCTCACGATTTTTTCCTTCACCGCCGAGCACGAGATGAATTATAAACACAAATTAAGCACATGAAAATTCAGTGGTGCCTGCCTGGGTTTGAACCCGAAATCATCGGTTAAGATGCACGCGTTCTAACCACTGGGCCATCTCGGCTCCACAGTAGACAGTAGTTTACTAAAAAACAATTTTTATAATATCTAATGACTATAAATAATTATAAATACGTCTTGTCTTGAATCAATCATTGCGTCGCATTTGCACGTTACGTGTAACGAAACGTAAATGACAGGATAATCGTTTTTCTAAAATAACAATAATGGACGCTGGTAATAAAATCAGTCACGTGTGTGTTTAATACCTACGTAAGGTTAATTTCAAACAATAATCCAGCACTAAATTAAACGGCGAGTTACTGGTACCCGAACGGACCTACACAAAGTTCATCACCGGGTTTTTTAATTATAACTGTTCTTAAGCGAAGCATCAGGCAAAAGAAATATCTCGATAAAAGCATCGCACATTTCACAAAGAACATAAAAGTAAACACGTTTATAAAATAAATAATCATAAAAAAAAATATTTCAATCATCATTAATCAATTCATAGTATTGTTATTAGTTTAACCTAAGACAAGACGGATTTGTCACACCGGAGCGGTTCAAGTGGAGGTGGAGTAATCCTCCACGGCTTCGCGGTCAAAGGGTCCTCGCACTCCCCCTACAAGGAGCTTCCATAGTTAAGGGTAAAGCTTGTTTTGGAGATGCTGACTAAGTTTAGGATAGTTGAAAAATTTAATGAAATATCTTGCAAAGTACTGCTTTAATATAAATTAAACGGGAACATTGAAAAAAGCCACTGGAATAAGTTTAAACCCTCATCTTGCCCACGTTCGATTTTGTTCTTGCCCCACTGGATTCCAGTACAATAGAACCATTCGGCAAATACCCTCAGAATACCGGTGCTGGTTTATATTGTGATATATATAACATTATATTTGTTCAGGCAGAAGATAGATTAAAATTAAATCCTTCAATAAATAACTCAAAGATAATAAATCACAACGTCTATATAATCACACATGTACAACTAGAGCTACGGTGACCATTGTATTGACCATTTATTAGTTTTCCTTCCTGTTATCAATAATACCGAAAACATTCAAACGTTTATCTAGAACAGTAAACTCAGATCTGATTGGATGATTTCAAAATTTTCTAAGAATTTCTAACGATTTTCTGTGTTAAATGCATTATCAATCTACTAACCAAAGATCAAACATATATTAAATAAAATTTTAAAAGTTTTTGAGGTTAAATAGTGTCACGAAAGAAGTCAATGATCGCTACACAATAAATAATTATATTCATTGTGATTGATTTGCATTCGTTTTGTCGGTGTGTAGTAAACGCATTGTCTACGATTAACAGTAGCATGTATTATATTAGTGTATATTGAAAATTAAATGGAACTATGTACTTAAATATTAAATTAATTGTCAAATAGTTGAGTGCATTCTTAACTCGAGCTAATTTGAAATTTCAAGGTAACATCTTAATTCTTATTTCTTGAACTAAAATTATTTAACTTTAATGATGAAAAACTGAGGTACTGAAGTTCTTCGTGGTCTACAAATTTTGAACCAACGATGTAACTTGACAGCTTCGTTCGTCTAGTGACAATTTCTCAATAGTATAGCGCAGAGTTAAGAAGTTGTAGAGTAAGCTCTCGCGTGAAAAGCATGAGAGCCTCGTCCTTCGCCTGAACTAACCAATCCACCATCATCATTTCTTCCCTAACCAATTTATCCATATAACGATTAACTAATAATTAAATTAAATTGTAGGTTTAATGACGACCTCCGTGGTCGAGTAGTGTGTACACCGGTTTTCATGAGTACGACACTCCGAGGTCCCGGGTTCGATTCCCGGCCGAGTCAATGTAGAAAACCTTCATTAGTTTTCTATGTTGTCTTGGGTCTGGGTGTATGAGGTACCATCGTTACTTCTGATTTCCCATAACACAAGTGCTTTAGCTACTTACATGGGGATCAGAGTTATATATGTGATGTTGTCCAATATTTATTTATTTATTTAATTAACTACGATTTGATTTCAACATTTATATTTATATATTTTATTTACATACCATGGAAACGATTTACAACTGTGAATAGCAAATTAATGATGACATAAATCATATACATTTGCAAATAAATATAAGATTTATGTATGTATATTTTTATGGGTCTACATATCTACCATCTGTATTATGTTATGTTTAATTTTTTTTTAATCCCTTTTGATTAAAAAAAAAATAAAATTTAGATAAGGATAAATTTAAATAAGGCTGTATTACTTAAACTCGGTTCGAAAATAAGCCATTATTTCTCGTAAAAGGTAAACGATAAAAAATGGTTGCTGTGGGCTATTCTTAAGAGATAGACATATAACATCGCGGACTATTTTTGAAGACCATTTTAAGATGTACAATACTGTAGTACATTATTTTGGTCTATCCCGTAGGTTTCAGCCAGCGTTTGCAATGTAAACGCAAAAAATGTGTTTATTTACGACATCACTTCAGACACCTCTAAAATTATCAATGTTTCTCTACTATTTTGTGCATTTAATATACATATAAAACTTCCTCTAAAAAAACCGCAACTTATCTAAAATAGTTCTGTGAGTTGTAAGTTCTGTTCTGTGAGAAATCGTAAATGTATGGAGATTGCTGGATTTTTTTTTTCAAATTTATCACGTGCTCTGTACTGAAGGAAAACTTTGTAAGTGTTAAATAAGACACGAATCGCTCGCCTCTTTGGGTCCTGCTGTTGAGTTATCATTGGTGTTTAAACTGGAGCGATCGTTATTGTTGAGTGGCGGTTCTAAATCGGACACGCTATTATTTGTCTGATTTGAGTTATCACCATTGGTCACGGAGGCTGCCAAAGACTTTCGAGATAGTTTTTTGCCTTGATTTTCATATTGCACTGTGTCGGATACCTGTGTCGGATGTATTTTTGCCCCAAGTATATTGACCAATCCGCTTTGCAGCAGCATGGTGGAATACGTTCCAAAGTTCACCCCAAGAAAAGATAAAGACTGCGGTTTAAAAAGCTTCCTTTCTTCTTATCAATCATTAAGCTTGGGAAGATACCTACGCAACCTTTTTAAGATAAAATATCTCATAACATACAATTATGTACATGCATAATTACAAACGGCGAAGTCATTAGATATATATTTTCATAATACACCTTGAAATATCAAGCGACATGCTAATTTATTTTTTGCGCGAAAAGCGAACCGGGAATAGATATACAAAAACCTGTATATTTGCAAGTTATAATACTAATAAACTTGACTAAATATAAACATTTACTTACTAAAAATGTAATTAAGATTGTTAGAAAAATATCTACATCATTTTTACAATAAAATTTGATAAAACTTTTTGAAATAGCATTTGGGTTATTTTTCACAAAATAGAGGACATTCTGCTATTTTTAAGTTGACTATTTTTTTGATGCAATTCTTTCCATTTTCAGAATAGGCAGATATAACAGCGAAATTGGTAATGAATTATGTTGTACTCGTAGTGTAATGAAAGTGTATTTATTATATTATTAGTATTATATAATTAGTAAAAGTAAAGTTAAATAGAAAAAAAAATGACAAGTAGATGCTGTTTTTAATGGAGCATTAATTAGCATAACATTACACGAATATCTTTAGAGTAATATGTAACATAAAACTGGACCTACTGCTTTCTAATTTAAATACAAGTACTCTTTTAGGTGAGCACAATTAACGAATCTAGAGAAATATCTGCAAAGTAGACGCTACAGACAGTATTACCTATAATTACTATTTATCGTAGCTCGAACAGAATGTGTAATCTGCATATATAGGTATATCGCAACGCTCCCGCTGCTCCGGCGTCGCGTCGCGCGCCGTGTACCGAAATTCCTATTATTATTTTTTTAAGTATTATGCTTTTGCACCAAATTTGAACTTTCTAGGTCACCTGGAAGTAGGTTATAGTTTTGATCTATAGGTCAGTTAGTGATAAAAATGACGATTTTTAGACGTTAATATCTAAATAACCGTTTGAGATGCGTTTATGAAATTTGGAACACATATGTATCTCGCGAGTCTCAATGTATGAGCCAAATTTGACACGTTTATGTCAAATAGTTTTTGAGTTATGAGGAGGTCAAAAGTGGCTCCAAATGGTTCGTGTAATATTACACACGGTGCTGCTCGCCAGTTCTGTTACTTGAACTTGGCTGACACGCTACCGCGTGTTTAGATGTATTCAGTAATCACATTACGAAATTATCGTCCAACACGAAGACTTAGCCCGCGGCAAACGCGCGCTTTGAAAAGTTTCTGAATGGCATATTATGGCAATGACATATTAGTCTGGGGTAACGATACAGACATTGAATCTCTTTTCGTTTTACAAAATAGAACTGTCCGGTCTTTTAATAATCTCAAGGAGTTCAACTCCTTTCGGGATTTTTTTAAACAACGTATTATTTATATTTATATATATCCACAATTACATTGGTCATTTTGACAGATTAGATAAGTTTATAACGCCAAAGTTCCGACTCCGCAAACGTTTCGAATGTTATAGGAATGAATAAAAGCCTTAAACTTTCTTATTGATAGCTGAAAAAACGGTCAAAGAAACTCAGCTGATCACTATCAAACTGAACAATTATGAGTTTAATTACAATATCAAATAACAATTATATTTTCATTCCCAAAGTGTACAATCGTCTAAAAATTTATTAGTTTTGCAATATTCTTTAACAAACAAACGTTATATGAACCCTGTGTAATCGCGTAACCATAGTTACAAGATTATGCCTGCTTCTAGTGTTAATAGTATGAACACTATTAATACTAGAAATTAATAGTATGTCACATTAAACAAAAATGAATGTTTTTGTTTACATTCATACATCATCACATACATATTAAAAAGTGACAGTTCAGCGAATATTATAGACCCAAGTTATAAATTGCACGAACGGCCTATTAATACGTGGTTTAGCCTTAGTAGGCCTCAGACAAATGCTTTAGATTAGAACCGAAGCAACTTCTGTATCGATAATCATTTAATTTTAGGGATTGCTACAATCGTAAATTTAATATGTAGCATGTCCAAACCCGCAAGGATTATAACGCTATTAAATAATTAAACAAACATTTACCTTTTCAGAGTCTGGCGAAGTAAGTATTGCATCGCCAATGGCACGGTTTCACGGTGCATTCACGTGCAGGCGGTTTTAGGCCACAGGACGGTCGCTAGTCACGTGCTTATCAGCGCTAGAGTTGTCATATATATCGATACTATCGATATTCTCGTTGATATAAAAGTATAATGTTTAAAAACTATTTATCAATATATAAATACGTTATTCAAAGATATATATTACTTTAACCAATAAAGGTTAAATTCGCTGGAAAAATCTATTAATAGATTTTTCAAATCTTTTAATAATTGTAATAACATTAATAACAGCTACAAGTATTTAATGTAAGCTGCAATGTAGGTCGCCCATGAGCTTTTCGACCGATTTTTTTTGCTGTCTGCTATATATTTAAATATATGTCGCAGCATCAGATAATTAAATACTTTGATTGTAATCTCTAAGTTTTGAGATTTGATTCCGGATGGCCAGTGAAGTCAATCACCCTTTGTCACGTTAGAAAAACATAAAATGTCAGTTGTCAAGCAGGATAAGACAGATGTGGTCGCGGCCAACGAAATATTGTAAAAATCAATATACGATAATCCAGCTATCGATTTGTTGTATTATTTGTGGATATGTATGACGAAGATGGTGCCCCGAACCAAACAATACTGCCGGCTCGCCGTTATATATATATATATTTTTGAGTTTATTCAAGGACACTCTATTAGCTTGTTATGATTTTGATAGTAAAAAAATAATGAATCAAATAAACGTTACCGGTTTTTAAGTTTGACACGTGTGATTTTATTGGCAGGATAACAACGCACTAAAATGTATATATTGGCATAATAATATTATATTAATTTACTGTTTGTCTTTTGTACATAATCTTTAACGATGCCGAATCTCGCTCCTCCGTATGCATATTATTATCTTGCTATAGTTTTTACAACTATTCATTAAAAATGTAAGATATATAATTTTGAAAGTTGAGCATGTCCTTCAGCGTTCCTTCTGTACTGCGTTTTAATAAAATAACAGAGTTAATTAAGCTTATCTAATGATTGTTATATCCGAATCAATTATTGTTTTTTAATTTTTTACATTGTAGATTAAGAGCAATAAATATGCTAGAAATAATAATTTCATTAAAAATATATGCTTTAAACTAAATTTAATAACGATCTATAAATAATTTCTTGTAATTATGCTTATACATATTATTATAACAATATCAAAAACTAAATACATCAAAAAGTTATGTTTTTATTTCTATTTATGTCCCTAACTATAATTTACATTATTCAAGTACCTTTCTTACAGCGAACTATCTCTAAAACATAATTTGACAAAATTTACAACTTACATATATTACATACATAAGCAAATATTCGGACGTATAAGTTATTATTTCAAAACAATAATTAGAAAACAGTCACATATTTTTATCGATAATCACAGTTTAAAATATAGCGTGGTACAACACTATGGAGCTTTCGAAACCATTGGCCAATGCACGCAGCAAGCGGCAATTACGACTCAACTACAAACCTTGCAACTGATCATAGGATAGATCTGCTTTAAGCAGAGGTCGTTGACCTAATATGTTATATATTTTTTTCTTAATTATATTATAATATTGTTAGAGTTATTTTTTTTACACATTGTATAACTATAATTTATTAGAATAATTTAATAATTAATATGTCGATTGACTTTTTTGACTATCCGAATGTAAGAAAAATAATGTCAAGAAATCGAACGCGGCGGCAGTGTTTTGTTATAATGCTACTAATTTTTAAATAATTACAATTATAAGGAGATTTAGAGAATACGGGATGCATTGTGAAACACGGATTAGTTGGTAAAATAAATGTGAAAATAGTTTTAATAAATGAATCTGGAACGATATCGTTGTTTAAACTTGCGACCATGCTAAGAATACGTAAAATATTAACACATTAGCATCGAATTGACAGCTATTGAGATAATTTTAAATTAAAGAAAACGGATAAATAAAAATATAAAATTTCTTTAAATAAATATATTATCCATAATATCTAGAGAGCGGTCGCGGACTGAGCCGCTTGCCGTCACGACATGCGAATCGGTTTTACCCCCAAGGCGAGCCAGCGAATATTACAAAAAAAAAAAGAATTTTAAATCATAAATAAATTCAAACATTAGATATTATTCTGTCCTAACTACTGGAACAAATGTGGATGATCTTATGTATGATTATCTCTCACTAAAGTATGTTATTATATACGTTGCGGAATTGATAACAAATCCGTAACTACACTAGCTCACTTAGACTTCTCAAATGCCTTTAATACCGTCGACTACCACATATGCTTGGCAATCCTAAAATCTCTAAACACAGGTTCTACTCCTATTGATTGGTTCCGCTCTTACCAACTTAATCGACAGCAATGCATAAAGGCAAATAGTAGTTTTTCACCTTATTTAGATATTCCTTCTGGTGTTCCGCAAGGTGGTGTACTCTCCCTCCCCTCCTCTTTTCTATTTTTATTAATACTCTCTCCACACTTATCTCTTCCTCCTATCATCTATATGCTGATGATCTTCAAATTTATGTTACCGCTCCCTTGGACGGTATTGACGAGGCTGTTGCAACTTTGAATAATGATTTGGCTAAGATCAGTGAATGGTGTAAATCTTACGGTCTCCAAGTGAATCCGAGGAAGTCGCAAGTAGCTGTTTTTGGCAGCCCTAAGCTTCTGTCGAGGGTTAAAGACAAAATCTATCTCCAATCATGTTTGAGGGCCACATATTATCGCTACAAGACAATGTTAAAAATCTTGGACTACTTCTGGATACTTCCTTCTCCTGGGTACCTCAAGTTGCAGAAATGAGCCGTAAGATGTATGCCATTGGTTTTTTAAGGTGATGGAAAAACCTACTGCCCATCAAGGCTAAGATCAGCTTACTTTACCATCAGCTTACCTTTTTCCAATATTGGATTATGCTGACGCCTGCTACATTGGCTTAACTAAAGACCTTCTAAATAAATTAGAACGGCTGCAAAATTTGGCCATTAGATTTATCTTTGGTCTGCGTAAGTTTGATCATGTTTCGCAGTATCGGTCTCAGTTAAAGTGGCTGCCAATCAGGCTTCGAAGGAACTTGCACGCCTTGTCTCTTCTCTACTCGATACTATATGTCGAACATACACCACCTTACCTTAAATAACGCTTTAAATTTTTTGGGTCTGACATCATACACAACCTGCGTTCTAGTGAGGATAACAAACTTACTACAACATTATTGAACAAGTCAAAGTCAAAGTCAAAAATCTTTATTCAATATAGAAGTGTTTACACTTGCTTATTGATTGTCAAAAATCTACCACCGGTTCGGAATTTAGCACCTCGGACCTGAGAAGAACCGGCGAAAGAAACTCAGCGGGATATTTTTTCTTTTTTTTTAACCATTTTCCATGTACAATGATAATTATATTTTAGTTATTTGAAGCAGTCTGCCATATAATTTAAAACTGGAAATAAATGTAAAAAAACATTACGAAAAAACTCGATGTATATTTTGCAAATATAAAATAATAAATACAATATATGGAGCACTGTATACGCTATAATAAGCGACGTTGTTCTGATCCGGTTAATAAATAGTCACAGCGACAACTCACTTATCGCTGTTTTATGAGAAAAAGAATGTAGCTTTGTGTAGTTCATTATTATACATTAGTATAAATATTTTTATATTAAGTTATTTATCTCGTCTCTTTATCTATTTCTCCATTTACCTGTTTTCGTTCTAAGCTTCTATCACCAAAGGTTGTCTGCGAGAGATCGCTATAAGCGATAGGACCGCCTGTGCGCACTATTTATTTAATGTTTTGAGTTTATATTATGTATTCCTGTTTTTTGCAATAAAGTATTTTAAATTAAAAAAAAATTAAAATAATCTTGGCTTGCTTATAATATATACGAATATAATTCCTCATAAATATTTTTCGTCGCAGATTATTTATATTACAAAGATAATTGGATCCTCTTAAAAAACTTGATTTTAACACGCACCGGTCCTAATATCCTTAAATAAATGACTGATTCGAGAGCAAATACTCCACATTTAAAAAACAAAGACTTAAGTCTATTCCAACAACAGATGAGTTTTTTTATGTAATAGGTACGCGGACGGTCAAATGGACGATGATGGTAAGTGGTCAACACCGCCCATGGTCATTGGCGCTGTAATAAATAATAACCAATGCACCACCAACCTTGGGAACTAAGATGCTATATCCCTTGTGCCTGTAGTTACACTGGCTCGCTCACTCTTCAAACCGGAACACAATAATACTGAGTATTGGCGCTTGGCGGTAGAATATGTGATGAGTGGATGGTGCCCTACCACCTTGTGGTAAAGTAAAGACGAAGAATTGACGCGATGTCATTGTTCGAGATCGCGAAGAATCTATAATATTCACTGTGAAATCGCGATATTATGGAATTTTGAGTGCTATACATTACATCTTCGTTTAAATAATAGGCCACGGCATTTTATTTACTTACTTTTTCCATTAGATACAGTGTAAGATAGATCTTGAAAGCCGAGATTAATTGGGGGTCTCTGAGGCAGATGCGACAAGTGCGCTTTTCCCAAAGTCCTGGCTGCGTTTTGTGCTTCCATGTTTTCTTTATTCACTGCTTCACTTCGACATCGTTGGATGAAGCTGGTCTGATTTGCTATCTGTAACAAATTGTAATATAAGTTGATGCTTAGGTTTCTCATATTGTATATGCTAATATAAAACATAATATAGCAAATTCATTCTAGAAAAACGTTGATCCGAAACGAACGTACATACTAATTTGAATCCTTGATCACAACAAAAATATAAAGGTTATAAGTTTGAGGTTATAGTTGCATATAAAGCTGAGTATAATTTGCTTCTACGTTGAAGGATTTTTTTTATTTGTAATATTTATATAAAGTATACAAATATATGTCGAATTCAATGTTATTAAAATTAATAATAATTACAATTTATAAGTTTATCTAGACTGTATAAAGTCATGAAAATAAAGCGTCGGATATGCAAGAAATAATTATGATAATACTGTTTGTTATTAAGATATAAATTTTACAATAACATATAACGGTATAATCTTCTTGTTGGTTATGTTACTTGTCTTAATAATTGTATTATAAATTATAACACAATGTTAAACACATTGTATTATAATTTATAATACAATCATAATATAAATTATAATACAAATATCTAAGAATCGATTAAAGTGAAACTTCGATTCTCCTGCTAATACGATAAGTGATAAAGTATACGAGGATGTTTGGATGTTTGTTTCTCTTTCACGCAAAAACTACTGAATGGATTTTAATAAGACTTTACATTAACGTAGCTGATACGTCAGAACAACGATTAGGCGACATTATCAAGACATGGTGTAGTTTCGTTATTGTAAACCATATCATATTGTCTGGGTAGGCAGTGTCGTTTTATCTTTTACTCTATGAGTTCACGATGAGTGACGCTTAACTGCTGAACCGATTTAGATGAAATTTGGTATTGAGATAGGTTTTTTTTAATAAATATAAATATAAATATTGGACAACATCACATACATTACTCTGACCCCAATGTAAGTAGCTAAAGCACTTGTGTTATGGAAAATCAGAAGTAACGACGGTACCACAAACAACCAGACCCAAGACAACATAGAAAACTAATGAACTTTTTCTACATCGACTCGGCCGGGAATCGAACCCGAGACCTCGGAGTGGCGTACCCATGAAAACCGGTGTACACACTACTCGACCACGGAGGTCGTCAAAATAGGTGAGTTCCGGGAAAGGACATAAGAGTTTTTATCGTAGAAATCTCTCTTAAAGGGGTGACATTTACTGTAGAAGTGTGATAATTGATGGATCTGGGTTTATCTGTAATATAGATAAACCCTAAGCTCATAGATCTATGAGTCACCACGTCTCACAGTTTTGCCTCCAAAGAAGAGTCAAAGTTGCACTAGTATTGGGGACAACAACAGCCTAAGTACCTTAGACTATTGAGCAGTTGAACTATTTGGATTGTCAGCTATGACTATTAATAAATGTCCTATTGATAATACAACCGGTACTCTGCTAAAAGGTTTGAAGAGATTGCTGCATTTGAGATAAGGCCGCCAGTTACACCTCAACTTTTGTTAATCCAAATGTCAAATTTAGTTTTAAGTATTGGTTTGCATTAATAATAAATAAATAAACTATACCAGCAATTAAAAATTGTCACGTCGGTAATTATACACTTGTTAAAATATACAATTATATGTGTACATATACAGTGAAATTGGTTTATAATTATTATTTACTTATTGTATAACCGTGCGTATGATTATATATTTATTTATTTATTGTTATACAAGTTTTTTATATGACTGAGATGAATTACAAAAATAAATAGAACACATGAAAACTCGGTGCTATTTGCATTGCGCCGACTCGACTGAATGTCTATTACGACTACTAGTATTTTACTTTAATTCTAATCGAAACTTTATAATATAGTTCTCAAATGTTTATTAATAATAAAATCACTTATCTCCCTAACCATAAACAAAACGGCCTCGAATCAAAACGTAATCACGATCCCTTCTAACATTCCCACCCGGTTTTATAGATATATTTTGAGAGCAAAATTGCAATCGTATTTCGACATTAGTATTATTATTAGTATTATTATCTAACTATAACCTCTAGTTGCTTATTATTAACAATCACAACAGTGTTTATAGTAAAGCGTTAAATTAACTACAATCAAATAATTTGTAGAATTGTGTTGAAATTTAATTTCCAGTTAACAATATACATCAAAGATCTCTGCTAGTAAATGACCTCAGTCTTGAAACACAAACACTAACCTAAATCTAGGCAAGATATGTTAATATCACGCGCACTCTATTAACCGGTTCGGCTCATTATTATTTAAACATTTAATGTTAGGTACCACCCACTAATCGTATTTTCTACCACCAAGTAGCAATACTTAGTATTGTTATGTTCCGGTTTGAAGATTGAGTGAGCCAGTGTAACTACAGGCTCGCGAGACATAACATCTTAGTTGCCGTTGGTGACGTATTGGCGATGTAAGGAATGGTAATGGACCACTTACCATTCGATAAGAAACCTCAATATCTATGAGCTATCAACAAGGTAGTTAAATAAAAAATATTGAGACGACGAATATATTTTTTTGATCATTTAATAACTGACTCAGTCTAATCACTGTATACGTAGGCTATGTAACTGTTTTATACTTTTTATTTATATGCAATTAATTTTGTACGAGTCATGTAAAAAACAAATGAACAAAATTAAGGCAAATAATAGACATACTCTTAGGTTAAAAATATTTACATTTTAAATAGCAAAGCTATTTCACCAAGTTAAATATGCTACAAAAAAACGCCCTACACAATCATGTTTAAAAAAAATTTTTCATTGATTTAGAATCAGTACATGTTTATTCATCATTTAAAAATAAACAAAAGCAAATTAAAGGTTACATTTTTTGTAATAATCCAAGTATAAGTGGTGAATTATTTAAAAATAAAATGAATAGCGTTTTTTCCGTTAATATAATTAGGATATAGGTTTTAGTATGATTCAAAGTTAACAACATAGCCATTCATTTACCATTACTTACCGTCACACACGAACCATAGGAACTAAAATGTCGTGTTTCGTGTCTACAATTCACTGGCTCACCTTAGAAACCGAAACACAACAATATAACTTACACAGATCTCTAGACTTTAGCTATCGCTACCAGTCGTATTTTATCGTTAAAATAATGTTAAGTCATAACTACAGTGTACTAACTAGCATTAAGTTTTTTGGTTTATACAATTTGCATTAACGGTGTCCGGTCGTCGCGTTATAATATGTTTATAATGACATATAATTGCCAATATTAAAATAATATTTGAAACACAAAAACGTTTTGATAGCTGACCCTGATATATTAACGGAGTTGGTCTGTCCTGAATAAATATCATTAATATATACCTACTGTTTATACGATAATTATTTTAACATAAACTTATAGACCGCTACAGTCTTACAGTCTTACTGTGTAGGATCTTTATAGCAATGTAAACATCGATATTTGTTTTAAAATTGCATAAGGTAGGTACTGTATCCTGTGATAAATACGTAATTACGTAGATATCATAGTTCTGTACGTGCTTGTAATACTTACACAAATATATATCGGGACTATTTATGACATCAGAATAGCATTACTAACTAGAAGAGGACTCCACTTGACTCAAGCACAGGGTCAGATTTAAAAGCTTGGAAGCGCTGAGAATAAAAAGATGTAGAGTTCCCTATATAAATATATATAGGCCAATAGAAATATTGATACAAATTAACAACAATAATTTTAAAAGTACTTTGTTGAATCTGTACATTATTTTCCAGATTATAAAATAATATTTAGATAGAAAGTTAAGGACAAGCATGATTGCTATCTATTATTATATATCTATATTTATATAAGATTTGTAATATGTATATTTTGTTCGTGTATATTTTGATGTAATTTTTGTATGTTTGAGTGGGTCCCTGGGTGATTTGGATTGGATGCGGGTGGCGCCGCAGTCGCGAAGCAAATAAAAATATTTTGCACCCGAAGGAAGTTAACACGGGCATTTAGTAAATATATAAGCGAAATACAACTCATTACGAGATCTCCAAAACGAAAGGTCCGAATGACTTGAAATTGACACTCGCAGATTTAGGGTTTTTGGAAATTTCAAATCGAGAAAAGAAATAGCTTTATACATAGAGACATTATACATATGTATATAAATATAGTATAGAATTTCACAATCAAATATGATAGAATTTTTTTTCATTATAGTCAGAAGCAGGATCAACGGCTTGACGTGCTTAGAGATGTACGGGAGAGTTAAACTGCCTAATCTTTTTGATGGCCCGAACTTGAACTCTGGACTTTGGTAACTGAAGCCTTATAAGTTAGCAACTAGACCCAACAGGCTGTAATATTCCAATGTACCCAGTTTCAGTTTTATATAAGTCTTTCACACAGGAAATAATAAAATCAAATTTTAAAGCTCTCTAGAGTTATGGCCTTTAATTAATGTTTTATACTTTATTCGAATTTACAACAGTCAAGACTTGTGTACATGTTGGAAAAAACAGACAATTTTATCTGTAAATAAAATTCATTTAAATAGGACTGGATTCCTGTAATACAGCTTAATATATAAATATATATATATATATATATATATATATATATATATATATATATTATTGAATAGAAGTTATAAACACATTTAATCCACCAAGTAAACCAGCTTTTATCTTCACTTTTAATGTCAAGTTCGCGCGAGCTCCGGTTGTCGCCCATTTTAAGACCCAACTCTTATGTGTCTCCAAAACGTCCTTAACGACCCAGACGATAAATTGACAATGCACGCTTGTTAGGAAATAGATATAACACACACAGACCCCGACAGCGGGTCGAGGTCCCTCATTCATAACGACCCGTAGACGGTTAGGCGTATGACGACGAAATTTATAACACACGTATATAACATTTCCTTGCTGTTATAACAATGATGTTCTAAGCCGAGGGCCAGATTCACAGGAGACAGGACTTTATTTATGCCCGGTCGTTTCGGATAGCAGTACATCGGATAATGATCAGTTTTGGATCTGGATATGGATATTTGAATAATATTTAATCGGTTTCAGATACGGTTACCGATATAAGATTATTCCGGATTATCCGATTGTTTCGGATAGTTTCGGCTACGGATAATTATGTGTATTAACATGCAAAAACAAAATTATAATACGATATTTATTATTTATGAGTTTCGGTTACGGTTTCGGACGGATTTTTATTTCGGATATCCGATAATTTCGGTTACGGTTACGGAGCTCCATAATAACGCCGTCGCCAAAATTGTAAGTTGTTATAGTGATTAAGTATTTGCTGTTAAGTATAAATTAAACAATGTTTTGAGAAGTTAATTTTATTATTAAATATATCAAAATGTGTGGGCTTATAAATAGATTCTAATTTGAATAATTGTAATTGCCAAGGTCCAGATTTTATAGTTACAATTTTTAAAGGTAAAACACATCATCTTATTGCCGCCACGGTTGACGCGAGAGAACCATTCCACGCGGTCATGATTTAATTAAGGCCTTTATGCAAATAATTCTTATGTAACTAAACTAACATGTTTATTTGAATAGACTTATTACTCTAGGCGGCGCATTGTCAATCTAAGGAATGGTTTATATTGGTTACAGCGTCAGTGTTTGTTTTTGACTTTATTTTATGCCATTTATCGAATGCAAGAATATAATTAAGATTATTGGTACAAGGATAATTAAAAAAAAATATTTAATTGTAAAGAAAGGATCGCTGTTGTGTTGAAATTGATTAAAGTAAAACTTGTTTGTTTTGATCATCAAGGTCACGTTTGAGTGTAACTTAAATTGGTTGATAATAATTTACCAAAACGAGGTTGATTTCGATTTTTGTGTATTATAAATCGTTGAACTGCTATTAGGCCAAACTTAAAACATACTTTATTAATTCATGTGATAAAAAAAAATACATAAATAACTCTTAATTTTTTTTTATATTTAATTACTTGTTTTTATTATTTCTTAGTGTTTAAAACACTCCTGATTTATCACAGTTAAATCGTACTGTAAGTACAACTAACCCACAGTTCGACCCTAAGTTATTACGCCTTACCGTAAAAATTGCAAATTTATTTTAATTTGTTCAAGCAGATATCAAATTCTGATAAAGATCTTTTAAATCGTAGCCTAATTTTTACTTAAAAAATATCTCTTTTCCAAGCAAGAATACAAACTTCGTGAGGAAACCTGCAAACGTATGCTAGAAAATTTTTGTTTCTTCGAACCGCTTTCGATGATTTGCTTATAATGGGTACATATTAAAATTACTCCGGATCAACTTTTGCAGCAAATATACAGCACTATAGTATGCCCGAGACTTATACTGTTTACTCCTGATCATCTGTAGGTCTCAGAAAAATGCCAATGGAAATTCAACTCGACGCATTCTCACGGACCGGATAGTGAAAATATCGTAAATAATAGTTAAATCAATAAGAATCGCAACCGTAAACCACACCCATAGGGCGGGCTATTCTACAAATTTATAACGGTCACGATACGTTCCCGATTCTATTTCCAATCCTCACAAATCCAATCAAATTTCCAAATCTAACAATTCCTCACAAAAATAAGTCTCATCGTAACTGAGGACCAATTCTCCTTATCACAATTCGACCGAATTGCAACTGGATTAATAGCAGGGTAGGTCCCGATTCGATTGCGACAAACTGACAACTTATTAGTAGAATTGGCGCCCAGTTGACAATGGATTGCGGTACGAGGATGACTTTTCTTGCGATTAGGGTCTATTATCTAATTTTAGTTTATATATTATATTATACTGAAGTGTTTTAATTTTAATAAGTTCATTCTCTTGGAACGTGCGCACGCACCTGTCGATAATGAAGGACATTTTTAACAAATAATAAAATAACAAACACGTACTCTTGGCCTTCTGAGTTAATTTTAAATCCTGCTTCTGTATTGTACTTTATTTACAACTTTTAAAATGCGCTTTTCGAAACAATGTATAATTTATATTTTGTTTCCGTTAAAACATACGACATTTTACATTTTTACTTCTCTGCAACAAACAGTTGTTATTCGAATCAAACAACGTTGTTTTTTTTAAAAGAAAAAAATAAATGCATAATATCCTTATTTTAAGTAACTTCGCTTATGAAACGTTTTGTATAGTTACATTTTTGAATTACTTCCTATTTGATAATTTATTCCTTAAACTTTGTTCGAATTTTTTTGAAAATTTGTTTGAAAACTTTGCTCTAACCGGAAATAAATATTTAATCACATAAACAATTCTTTGATTCAACTTAAAAATTCACATGAAAGAATCACAGCCACTTCGCCTGAAAAAGTAAGTGACTGGTTTAATTCTTAGACACTTTTATTAGCTGTACTTGTACGTAACTATTTTTTTTGTGTTTCTATTGTACATATGTAGTAGGTACAAGACGCTGATAGATATTTTCTTTTAATAATTAATATCCACAGTTATCCGTACCTTTGGTGTATCTTTCTATAGATGTGATGGGTCTGCATTATTTCATTTCAAGACAGAGTAGATGCACATGATATACAAATGCGTTAAATGTTATATTACGAGAAGAGTGTATAACGGATTTATTAGGGTAAGAAAAGTACATACGGAAAATAATAGACTAAATGAGGGATAATCGCGAGCCGAGATGGCCCAGTGGTTAGAACGCATGCATCTTAACCGATGATTTCGGGTTCAAACCCAGGCAACCACCTCTGAATTTTCTAATGCTTAATTTGTGTTTATAATTCATCTCGTGCTCGGCGGTGAACGAAAACATCGTGAGGAAACCTGCATGTGTCTAATTTCAACGAAATTCTGCCACTTGTGTATTCCACTAACCCGCATTTGAGCAGCGTGGAGGAATATGCTGCAAAACCTTCTCCTCAAAGGGAGAGGAGGCCTTAGTCCAGCTGTGGGAAATTTACAGGCTGTTGAATGTAAAAATGTAAAAAGAATTGGTATGATACAGGAAGGGACTGAATATGAGTAGAGATGAATTGATTGAAAGGGATTATTACGTGAACCCAAAAACAAGAAAGGGGAGAAGGCCAAGCGAATGATGAGGGTCCTGTCACTTAGTGTCGCTTAGGGACGCCTATTTTTTTGCCTTTAACGCTCATAATATACGAAGTAAATCAGTCCTCTCGTCACGTAACCCGTAATAAGTGTTAACGATCGCAATTCATTGTGATTAATTGGGATAACGACTTAAATGTTCTTCATCTAACTGTTGTCGCACTGTTTTCCGTGTCAACAAAACATTATAACATGGACTCCTCGATGACCTCGAAGGTGGCAATTTAACTATTGTTAATAATATAATATATACAGATGTAATATAAAGTGAATACAAAATCTATTCTATTAATAGATATTCTATAAATAGATCTAATTATTATTTGTAAAGGTCTAGAAATAAGGAATATAAGGTGAACTAGGATTTATATGACTTTTTATATACTTAGAGGATGGATTGCAGTATATATTTGCGCAATTGTAAAGTCGGTGTGAAAGTTTTATTAAAAAAACTTTTCATCTGGGAATCCGTTTAACGGTTTTATACAGGCATACATTCCACAAAATAATAACATTCTCTGTAAATTAGTCTTGTAAACATGTTAATAAGTTTATATTTCTACGTAGTATAATATTTCTATATAGTAGAGGTGTTTTATATAGGTAAATTATTTTTAAAATGTTTTTTAAAAGTTAGGACCCTTAAAATGAGTAGGGTTTTAATTTGATAAACTTTCCACATTTCTACCCTTATGCTACCTCTCCATGTGAAAGATATACGAGGTAAAAGTTACCACCATAAAAAATGTCGTACTTATTTCGTCGTGACGACACGTTGGAACTTTGACGTTAGTTAAAAAGAAAACAAAGCCTCTACACGTATTGAAAAATTATAAAAATCAGCAAGATTAGTGGTTTTTTTTGGAACCATCAATTAACATTTACGTTAACAATTATATTTTTTATTTACATTTGAATGGAGTATCGCAATGTGTACGTGTGTGTGTGTGCTTAGCTTTGCCCTTAGTATTGTTTTTAAGTATAAGTACATTAAACTATGGACTTCGTACATTAATCCATTTTTTCAACAACGGGTCAGCCATTGTTGTTTAACATGTTATCTGTCAAAATATTACGATCATAGTAGAGCTTGAAATTTGCATTTTCATATGTGTTGGGGGATTTATTTATAACTAAAGACCCGCCCCGGGTTCGCACGAGTTCAATGCTGATATTAAATATACTACGGTTCAACATTCACAGCTTTTTGTCATTAGAAAATACAAACCGCTATGCTGCATTTTAAATCTGTAAATATTTAAATTACATTAAAGGCCCATATTGATCTATATTAAATGCACAATGTATTTAAGGTAATTGGACCATCGTGGACTTTTTTTAAAGTGAACAACGCTGTAGTACATTATTTTGATCTATCTCGTAGGGATCAGCCAGCGTTTGCAATTTAACATTGAATAAAGTATTTATTTACGACATTACATTATAAACCTCCTTCTTGAATCACTCTATCTATTAAAAAAAATCGCATCAAAATTCGTTGCGTGGTTTTAAAGACCTAAGCTTACGCAGGGACAGACAAACAGCGGGAAGCGACTTTGTTATGTAGTGACTAGTGGTCGCCCATTGGCCCATTGATGCGTTGATTCGAAAGATACGTAGGGAAAAATGAGGCTCAACTGGACGATACTTTGTCATTACTACGATAAAAAAAAAATTTTGCTCTTTGACATGAGGTGTGTATTCTTTGGCAGTATGAACGTAAACTGTGAATGTTTTATATTTAGTATTAACCTGTATGTATTAAACATATCGAATTGTGTGTAATGTTTTTTTTTAATGTATTTCTAATGCATATTTTTAAAAAATCTCCTAATAAACTTTAATAGTGCCAAATTTCATATGCCTCCGTCCGCGTTTTTTTGAAAAAAAGGGATACAAAGTTATTGTTTTACGTGTTAATATATGGATATGAAGTGTCGTTATAATTTATTAACTTATATTTTAAAACTATTTGTTTGTGAATATTATTGATTAGCCGATTATGCCGGTGTGTGTAATCTTTTTGTGTATGTGTGATGCTGGCTCCAGTAATATGCTAAATAGTTTCTGGATTGTTGTGTTTGACTCGAAACATTTATTTGAATGGTCTACGTGCGCGTGATCTAAGTGGTGGGGATGTCTAGCATGCAGTTCTTTTTCACGCTATCGCTTGTGTTTATTATTATTAGTAGAAACCGATACTTTTTTTTAAGTTATGTTAGTTAGCTATTAAAGTTTTTCCTGTACGTTTTTTTAACGGCATGATGACGGCACTATTCTAGGTTTATAACGAATTGTTCTCGTGATGTGAGTGATCGGACATAAATGTATTTTACTGTTATTTTGTATATATGTCAAGTTCTCTTGTTAATTATTTGCATGTAATCTGTATCTTCTGAAAATGTATTCAACTTCGTACGCTTTATCATAAAACTGATGCAAAAATCTTCAAATTACGAAAGTATAATTTCTTAGCGTAATTTTTTTATACGTATATCCTGAAATATTTCGATTCAAAGGTGCTCGTAAAGGCAGACTTGTATAATGTATCTTTTTATATCAATTATTTTATATATAAATTAACTACTGACCCGACTCGGCTTCACGCCGCCACAATAAGCATCTATATACAATTTTTCAATTTAAAAACATACATTACAAGAAAAAAATCTTGTCTATTCCCGGCCAGGAAATATAAAATTCTCTCTCCTATAATGTGCATGTATTATACAAATAAGTCTTCCTCTTGAATCACTCCGTTATTGATGAAAACAACATTAAAATCCGTTGCGTTGTTTTAAAGATCTAACTGTACAGACGGCGGGCAGTTTGTTTTATGTCATCTAGAGATATAGTTTTATAAATATAAATAATAAAATAATAACGTGTTATCTAATGAGTAGACGTAATAAAACATTCTTATCGATCACTTTCTATGCAAATTAATTAAATATTTTGTCACAGTTGCTTTTTAAGAAATCGGTAATCGGTTGCAATCTATGAAGTTTATATGTATTGTAGACGTACTCGGTTTCGCACGGGTATAATTTATTAATAAAGAATATTAGTAATACTTTATGTATATACAAACATTCCTCGTTTATCGTTCTTTTTGTGGTTTAGAAGTTAGCCGAGATGCAGACAGAAATCGAGAGCTACTTTTTTATATTATTTATGGATAAAAATATTAAATACATGACAAGCATTATAACATAATCTTATAAATTAATATTAGCTCAATTATATAAACGAAAAAGAAAGTAACTTCCATGTCTCATAATTGCGTCACGCTTGTGATGTATACTTACTTCCTAATTATATAAATATAAAAAGTTTCCAGCCCATAGAATATCAAATCATGAGCGTATCTCTCAGTCTTGTCCAAGACGCATTGGAGCTGCGCGGTGGAAAAAGCTTTTATGTTTGTGTGTGTTTGTCTTGGGTGAGGAAGCTTTAGCTTAGGCATTCTAGTCTATCCCTAGTCAATCTATATATTGCTATATATTGTCAATCAGACTGTTGGTTTACTGAACGCTAATTTAAAGTTGTCAACAAAAATTTGTCCTAGCGTTTGGCTAATTATATTTCAATCAAACAAAAATATTCTGTTTAGCGTTGCTTTAACAAGTATATCCCTTTCAAGTTAATAAATGTTGCATCAAAATGTCAAATGGAAATTAGATATTACGGACAGATAACATTAAATACCAGAACCAAAATATTGGGCTTTAATTACAAATGTCTTACAAAATCTACTTTTGATATAAACATAACCTTTCGGTACACCGAATGCTAGGCAAAGCTAAGGTATTTTTATAACTTTAACTCATAAACAATAAATATTTCTAATTTATTGTTATTTAATAAAGTCAGTAACCGCGTAGAAACATTCCACCGCTGGGCTGAGACCTCCCCTCCTGTTAAGATGAAGGCATGTTTATTTCACCGCGCTGCTCTTATGAGGAGTGGCAGATTTTGCTCACCGAAAACAATATGAATTATTAACAAAAATTTAAGCACTCGAATAGCACACCTTGGCAATGAAACTATCTCTTCCTGGCTATTTCCTTTTCATACTGAATATTTGTAAATAATAGAATTGACAAAAAACAATTACCCGCTGAATTTCTTGCCCGGCTCTTCTCAGATCAGGGTATTTTCTTTTCCGAACCGGTGGTAGTGTTTAATTTGACTATCAATAAGTAAGTAATGCTTCTATATTTAATAAAGGAAGTGAGTTTAAGTTTGTTAAGAGATAATAGTATGGACCTGAACTTGAAATCTTTAAGATTCATAAGACCACTGGCTCAACTGAACTCCGTTCTCTTTTCGCCACGTGATTCAGATTTGACGGGGCAGTGAGCCGGAGAATAACAGGGTATTGACCTTGTAAGAAGATGTTTATATTTCTTACAGTGCCAATGACTAGTCGAAGAAGACTACGTACCACCGGGAGACCACACTTCCTAATCTGCCTTTCTTAAATTGCTTTTTTTGTCCATATTTTAACTTAAAATTAAAATATCCCAAAACGTTCATTGATCCTAATAATAAAAAGCCAAACGCAACCACTACGCGCTGTTATGTAATTGATTACTGTAAAAATGTTTATAAATGCGACTTTATAACATTTTACTATTAACTATTATTGTAAAAAATAGATAAAGAAATATTTTATAGTAAATAGTTAAACTTACATCAACTCCATTAACTATGTACGTATGATTCTTTGTATGTGAAATCTGCGTTCCTATTCTATTTATCCTTTGTGATCGTGATGAAACAGCGGCGAGCTGTGCGCATGCGCGACGGTTTACGAATTAGTACAGCTGTTTTGAAATAGATGGCGCGAGACTTACGTGAATAAAAATAAAAACTAAACAAAAAAGTCGAAGAGAAGAGGTCGATGACCCAAACATGAAAAAAAAAATTATCTTTGAAAAAAAATAATCATTTAAAAGTAAGGCCGATTATGTTTAATACATTAAGTCAAAGGAACCGATACTTAAGTGTTTAACCGAAACACGTATTTGCCAAAGGATTGCACACTCGCTCGCTCGCTAAACAGCGAAATTGTGCAAGTCCCTTGCGAAATGCACTATTCGATTGCCTTACCTAGACTTTGCTAATTTATGTCTAGGTAATACTCGTGAGGTGTATGGTACTACTAACATTATATTCACATGAACCCACGTTACAATACGATATAGCCTATAGGTAACAGATATCTGCATATAGATAGAAACCTACATTTAAATAGAGTTTATTATCTTATGAGTGCTTGTGTATTTGCTCATACACTTGTGCTGTATAAAGGAAGACTATAATGCTCACTACACTGTTGGGGCCATTCATTTATTACATGAGACGATTTAGGGTGGAAATTTTCTTACAAGGGTGTGGGAGGGCCTTGATAGTTCTCACATAAGATCACAACGCGGAGTTAAGATTTAAAAAAGTATCGAGGTGCGCTCGGATGCGTATAAGTAAACTATTGCAACGTACCCGCTCTACCCGCTCTGCTTTCCCGGAAACTCCCCGTTTTTGAACTAGACATCACAGTCGAATACGAATTACCACCAGCTTCCTTTGTGGTCATTTTATTTTGGTTGTTTTGAAATAAGTTCCTAATTGTTATACCTTTTTGGAGAGCTAAGAAAACGGTTATGTTTTTAAAATAATCTGCAGGACAAAATTCATAAAGTTTTTTTTTGTTTTTAAGGCATTTTTGTGAAAAAAAAATCAAAAAATATTGAAATAATATCTTTTTACGTCTCGCATTTATAAATTTGGACCGATAATTATTGTTTTAATATTGTCAAATAACCAGTGTTTATTCGTTTTTATAAATCAGAAGAAAAAAATAGGTTTTAATTGATACTTTTTTTTAAATAAATTTTTGAAGTTGCATTTTTGACTTATTTTGAAAAAAATCTAAAAAACGTGATAACTCAAAAATGGTTCACTTTTGCAACATGCATGTGGGGATTAAAACTATCGCAAATAATCACCCCTATCACCTCCTAACGGGAATACGTCGAATTATCAATAACCCTGTACAACGTAACCAAGTTTAATTAAAATATATAATTTCGCCCAAAATCTCTACAAATATAACATAGTTTAATTCGTCGAATTGATTTGTTTCGTTATAGAGACATAAAACAAATTCTGGGAATAGCGTCGGGAAAACAAACGCCGATGATAAAAACGCAGCGACATTTTGTTACGGTCAATATTTGTAATTTCATTTATCATTATAATATATAATAGAAATAAATAGCCCTGAGACGTTTATTTCATTCCCAAGATGTGCTATGAACTAAGTGTATACTATATTCATAAAACAGGGGACGTTTCGTCCATGCTCCACTTCGGGGATAAACCCGCTTTAAATTTAAACTATTTACGTTACAAGCGAAGCAGAGCCGAGATGGCCCAGTGGTTAGAACGCGTGCGTCTTAACCGATGATTTCGGGTTCAAACCCAGGCAGGCACCACTGAATTTTCATGTGCTTAATTTGTGTTTATAATTCATCTCGTGCTCGGCGGTGAAGGAAAACATCGTGAGGAAACCTGCATGTGTCTAATTTCAACGAAATTCTGCCACATGTGTATTCCACCAACCCGCATTGGAGCAGCGTGGTGGAATATGCTCCATACCTTCTCCTCAACGGGAGAGGAGGCCTTAGCCCAGCAGTGGGAAATTTACAGGCTGATTATGTTATGTTACGTTACAAGCATGTATGTCTATACGCAATAACGTAGATATTAAAAGCGCGACCGTTGTATTAATACCGGAAGTAAAGGTAATGTTATAATATCGAGTTTCAATAATAAAATTCCGTAGATGTAATTAACTTTGTCTGATAATAAATTTATATTATTGTTTAAAAAAACATTAATAATAAATAATGGAGATTGTATTGTTTAATTTCCTAGATTTGATTACATACATAAATTAAACTGTGTATTTCATTTGAGAACAGTATAAATAGTAACAGTCGAGTTTCATACCAATTCTTCTCGGTGGCAGTTTTACATTAAACTTCTTGTAACATGAATTGCAACAAAATAGATAAAAAGTAAACCAGTGGGCGTATAGCTGATAAATATTAAAAGTGTGTCAAAGATGAAAGTCCATTTGACTAATAATATAATAATAATATAAAAATATATTTTACACATTATATCATAATAACAATAACAATAACAGTATATATTAACTAATTTTACTATTTAAATGAAAACATCTTAATATTTATTTATTATGTTCAACTTATATAACTTGCATTAAATGTATCCTGTAAATGTCAATATAAATCGATATAAAAGTTTATACAGATTAAATCAGAGGAATTTACCAATATGATTATAAATATATTTAGTTGATTACTGAATAAAGCTTTAATAAACATCTCTTATCCCATTTTTTTTCCTGCACGCTGTTCCAAAGCGCAAATATAGTCTAGCAGGGTTATATTTAACACACCAGGCGTGTAACTTACGTGAAACTTACAAAGAACAGTCTCATTAACTTAGGAACTTAGTAAGTATCTTAGTAACTTCACTCATAAATAGAAGCATCAAAAATAACGCACTTCCATACACACTTTCATCTTTAGTTTCACCCTCTTACGGAAATATTTCAAAAAACCTGTATTTTACTCATGAGCAGAAGCCTAAACGATTTTCAATCTAACTTTTAACATACAAACTTTCATATTAAGTTACAACCTCTTAAGTGACGTATACTTATTAAAAATAATTAAATACCGACTTTCACATCTTTATCGTAAGAAATAAATAATTTCCCAAATTGTCAAGCGCCATTTAACCTTCTAAAGAGATTAATTTTAAAAATACTTTCTTCTCACGTATGTTCCGTAAACAATTTCTGTGCAAAGTTTCATCCCAGAGATTTAGTATTAGTTAGAAGTTCGATCTTTGTGTATTTAACGATTTTGTCATTAATAATATGTTTTGTAGCTGCATATATTGCTATGCCAGACAACGATTTATTACTTTAGTATAATAACAACAATGTAGATGTTTTTAACAACTATTATTTGATTCTAATTTAAAGGCGCGTGATGGCCTCCATCAAAATTAATCACGGTTGGAGATGACTGTGTGGACATTTAAAATATATTTTTCAACTCAAATTTTCCTCAAAAAGTATTACAATCTCGCAGTAACAGTTATTAAGCTATTTATTAAGCCAATTAATTAAACGTAAAACGTAAAATCTTCTAATAATTAAATATTAAATAGCGAATGGTCGTTAACATGGTGCCCTGGTGAAATTCTAATTTTTCCAGAAGGCTCCTCGCTACCACAGATTCGATGCCTCGAGTACCATTAACGACACTCTTTACGCAGACGCATTGGCAAATTAATTTTTGTACATATCTACATGATCGAGAAGCACATCAACATTTATCATCACTTCATTAGCCGACGTCAAAAGGTTATCAATATTGCTGACCTTACAAATACCTTTGATTTTAATACAGCACAAGAGTCAAAGTCAGTCAAAGTCAATCAAAGCCGAATTTGAGTAAAACGGTAATACGTAACGTTTATTTGAATGAAGAGCTCGTCTATCGTTTTCAACTTTTAATATCCACTATTGTAATTAGCCTTTTGATAAAGATGTAAGTTATTTCTTACAAATACGGCAATTTCGAAAATATACATACATAACTGTCAACGTGTGCACAAATGTCTGAGAGAAATTGTTGGTTCTTCGGGGTCCCCTCAGGATGGGGGCCCTGGTCACGTGCCCTGTGTGCCTTTATGGTAAAGACGAGAATGATTCGCACTTTAAGAAATATCTACCATCGGAAATATTTAGCGTAACACAAAATGGAAACTAAGATGTTATGTCCCTTGTGCCTGTAATTACACTGGCTCACTCAACTTACACGCCGGAACAAACGAAGAATTTCTGTTTGGCAGTTAAAAATGTAACGAGGTGGTTCCGCTACCCAGGCGGAACTTCACATCTGTTAAATGCAGTTATGGGTATGAATTTTACACGGCTCTATTATAGTTTGGTGGATTGGCATGCACAATTATTCATTTAACATGTACAGGTTTCCTCGCGATGTTTACCTGCGCTCCCAATTAAGCACACAATCGTCGATCAATAATAATTCTTACGTATTCTGTCTTCAGAACATTGCATACTAGTGATGATATAAAAATAGCTAACTCTTCTTGTTATCCCACTGCTGGGCAGAGGTCTCTTGGAAATGCATTGATAGCTTGCATCTCAATACGTGTACTTTTTAACTGGTTTCAAAAAAGAAAGAAGAAGAGCTCAGAACTCCGCAATTTAAATATAATAAACAATATCACCCTTAAGGGTGGAAAAACACGTGATGTAATATTTTATGGGCTCGAAATTTATTTATAACTTATTTTATAAGATTATGAAGTCGGTTTATTTTGTTAAAATTTTATATTATTCTATGAACGATATTAATTATAACCACCAGTTAATTATTTGAAAAGTCAATAATAATACTTATCCCGGGTTTGAAAGCATTGACGTGTTCTAGCTGTTGGACTATAACTGCTTAAAAAAGCCATTAAGTAATGACACCTCTGAACCTGTGACATACAAGACGCTTTAAATCAGAATGTTTCGATATACTATCTTGACATACATATTACATTTACCTATTACGCACCAAGGGCGACAGATCAATCTTTTCTGGTCGGTGAGCACAATCGTTACATCGAATATAATGTTTAACGGGTCGGTCTAATGGCTAATTATACCACGAATTCCGAGGTTCTGCACTTAAATACTAAATTAAAACTTTGGAGTTGGGGAATTAACACTTCCGTTAAATAAGAGATTTGCAATTGTAACTTTTTAATTTTTTTTTAAAAAATATTGGACAACATCACATACATTACTCTGATCCCAATGTAAGTAGCTAAAGCACTTGTGTTATGGAAAATCAGAAGTAACGACGGTACCACAAACACCCAGACCCAAGAAAACATAGAAAATTAATGAACTTTTTCTGCATAGACTCGGCCGGGAATCGAACCCGGGACCTCCGAGTGGCGTACCCATGAAAACCGGTGTACACACTACTCGACCACGGAGGTCGTCAAAACTTTAACTTTAGGGTTAGTAACTCTTTAGACAATAATTTATTTAATAACTCTGTAAACATTTATGTATTTAGAACAAGATGTCAGAAAACGATCAAAAATATTCAATTGTAAAACTTAATACAATCGTGAACGATTCGAGAGCGTTCGTGTGCTAAAGGATATTACAAAACGAGTAACTTCTTAGTTGATTGCACACCTTGGGAATTATACGATAGCCTCCAGGCAGTTTCAAAAGCGAAAACATTTTATTTATTATATGATAACTGTACCAGTAAAATACGATACAAAAAAATGCCACTGATTTTCTTTTGCCGGTTCTTCTCAGGCACGAGGTGTTTGTTTCCGAACCGGTGGTAAATTGTTGGCAATCAATAAATGAAATTCTTCTACATTGGATAAATATTTTTGAATTTGACTTTGACAATTATGAAGATGACGAAGACACAAAAATATTTCCTTTTTAGGTGGATAATAATCATGGAGGTCGGATGCTGTTACCGAAAATCGATCATGAGGTCAATCATCAATGTACATTACAATAACCTTCTTCAACTGTCATCGGGAACTCCATCAGTATTTTTTATCAGAGTATAAAGCATACGACAAGTGTGTATGATTTTCTTAATAATATTATTTACCGTGTTATATAAAGCCAACTTTTCCTTATATGTATGTAACACATCTTGCTCATTTTATTTATAATTTGCTAAGCAGGTGTGTACCGTATATATTGTTTCTGTCGATTGTGCGATATTATTAAGATTCCCTTACCCCGCACACCCCTTCGTGCGTCCGCGTCGCCCTGAAATCCTGTCTCCCAACTACTGTGTGTGCATTTTTTGCAACATACGTAACATATATCTCCTAATGAAGCCAAATATTTAGCCAAACACCTTTATCAAAGCAATATTAAGTTGTCTCGTAACGACAGTAACATACATTAAAATCATACGCAGTTGAAGCCACGGGCGGAAACTAGTTATCTGGACTGATATTATAAAAGTAACTCTGTCTGTCGATCTGTCCGTCTGTTGCTCATTCGAGGACAAACGGCTGAACCGAGTTAGATGATATTTGGTATGAAGCTTGAACACCAAGGAGGTACCTGTGTCCTTTTATTGGTCGTCCAACCCTTAAAATGCAAGCGAAGCCGCGGGCGCCAATGAGTACAATGTATATTAGTTCCAAACAAACATCACGTCAATTCTTATACACTTTTGAAATCAAGACAATTGTTCAAAAACACAATGATCAGTGCACATTATAAACTAGGTAAGTAATCGAGCCACATAATATTATAATAGACTTCCGTATTGACTCGTGGGGAGGTCTATGCCAAAGGGTAAGCGGATACTAATAGATTGAATTTCGTTGTATATAAATAATTAAAATATTGTTGTTTGAAATTTATAATATTTTAATTTTTTTTTTTTATTTAATAATTTATGGAATGCAAACAAGTATTCATTATATTAAACTAGACTTTTTTTTATTGGTTTTTAATAAAAAGTAATTATTATAAGTAATTATATAATGTATAATTCGATTTTTTATTTATTGTATAATATAATTAAAATAATGCAATTAATCATAACTTATATTTCATGCATGTATCTTTACTAAAAATAAAGACTATTGAATTTGAAATTTTCACTTTAAATTCCTTTCCATTACTTCGTATTCGAAAAAAACTGTTACACTTACTATACAGTCTAATTGTAATGAACAATCCAAAAATTTAGACAACATTAAAATAATATGGATCAAATTATCAATAAGATGATATATATATATCATCAAATAAGAATATACAACCGATTAATCTAAAACTAAACGAATGCACATAATCAACATAATGATCTTTAAATTGGAAATGGAGGAATGCAGAATCAAAAAGAAAAACCAGTCAAGTGCAAGTAGGATTCGCGCACGAAGGGTTCCGTACCATTTTATCTATAAAAACGGGAAAAAATCACGTCTGTTGTGTGGGAGAAAATACTGAATACAGGTTCAGTATTACTAGTCTTTGTTATTATAAGGGCAACAGAAATACATCATAGATTAATCAAGCTCTCAAGTTATAGTTGGAATAGAGTATAAGCACGCACACTTTTTTCCATTTATGAGCCATTCATGTGCCTATTGCGTTGCACATTCATATAAAAATACGATCAATAACACATAGCATTAGCAGCCTGTAAATTTCCCACTGCTGGGCTAAAGGCCTCCTCTCCCTTTGAGGTTAAAGGAGAAGGCTTGGAGCATATTTCACATAGACATGAGCTATATACATATTTATAAATGACGCTTTCATATCGGCACGACAGTCCTGTAGTTACACAACTATTCATCATTGGTCATTTATTTATTAGGAAGCCGACGTTATATACTGAGAATACATTGACTCAATGCGTATATAAAAACAGTGTTACAATGTATGAAAATTAATGAACACGCTTAACATAAGTATTATACATAATAATACGCCTTAATTATGAACGATTTACAATCATTGAAATAACCTAAACAACAAATTTATTCCTTTGATTTTTGTATATCTTACGTTGAAATATAATATATATGTTTATAGTTAAAGAGTAACTAATTATTTTCATAAACCCAATTACTGCACGACTTCCAACATAATATCAACAGGGATTATAGATAAGTTCAATTATCTTGTACTTTTTTCTTTGCGAATTCCATATATCTCTTATATCTCCTACTGTCCATATGGACAACTTGAGAGAAAATCATGTAATGACAAAGGATGATTGGCATGTGAGGGAAAGAGATAGGAAGACCGAATAAAAGAATAAGAGATTGTGTTAAAAGGTGGGAGAGTGCGGAGGTACGGCTCATCGGAAAGAATTCAGGTCTCTACATTAAAAACAAAAACCACAAATAATTTACTTTCATTGAATTAAAACACGTGCTAATTAGTGTAGTACTTCAGTACTAATTACTTTTTGTGTCGAAAAGTTTGACGCACGCATTACATATAAAATGTTGCAGCCGTATTCAACTTCAGTAATCGTCATTGCATCTAAAGAAGTTATAAATAACGATTTTATAAGCATCCAAAGGTCTATGTTTAGTGCGAAGTGAGTCAATTACACCTAAAAGGTGAGTCCAACCGTGCGTTGCATTTATATAACATTCTCATTTATGTGCATATTATTAAATACTACCGAGACTTTTGACCCCCAGCGAGCTATTGTACCTATTAGAAATTAGTAATTATTGTTTTTATTTCTCGCCCGTGTGCCCGCTCCACGAACAGTTGTTAAGCCGCAGACAGGTTTTGAAATTATCGAATTTTATAGTCGACTAGTTGTCGTCCGCAATTTCTCTAGCGTTTTAGGGGTTGGTCGTCAGTTGTTAAAGTAGCCCTTGTCCTACCTTTGAGTTCAAGCTTCCTTCATATCAAATTACAGCAATTTCGACTCAGTGGTTTGGCCATGAAAGACCAGAATAGACAGACAAATAGACAATTACTTTTTCTTTTTTCTTTTTTTTATAATATTAGTATAGTATAGGCATAAATTGTGAAAAAAATGCACATGTGTGATGACATTTTGTCACTTTTGCCACAATGCGCAACAGTGTAATCACAGGCACAAGGGACATAACATCTTAGTTCCCAAGGTTGGTGGCGCACAGGTGATGTAAGGAATGGTTAATATTTCTTACAGCGCCTTTGTCTATGGGCGGTGGTGACCACTTACCATCAGGTGGCCCAAACGCTCGTCCACCAACCAAAGCCATAAAAAAAAAGACCAGCATAGTGAGATAGGCCCTAGGAGACGGGCCTCTGCCAAACAGTGCATTACTTATAGGCTGACAAAATTGAAATATACATACATACATACGTCGAGATACACTGTTAAAGATTACTTCTTCAATTTTTTCCTTATCTCGATCCATAAAGTATATTAAGGTGGGTGGACCATGGAAGGAATAAACACTTTTTATTCGTTAACTAGCTGTTACCCGCGGCTTCGCTGGCGTCGAATATGAATATATTTACAAATTCACCTAAAATATTACGTAAATTTAAGACCTCTTTGTATACCACATTGGTGTGTATTTCAGCCCTTAGGGTAGAATATCCAGAAACGCTTAAATGCGAATCAACTCATTTTTAATCGATATTCCAAAAATAAAATTTCGTGCTTCTAACTTCAAAAATGACGGACTTCTAGACTAAGCTATATAAGAAATGTCAACCCCTATTAAACCCCTCGGGGGTAGAGTATCTATAAAACTTAAATACGTATTTAATTTTTAATCTGTATCTCAAAAATAAAGTTTCATGTTTCTAACTTAAAAAATTACGGACTTCCATACAAACGTTCAACCCCTATTTCACCCCTTTAGGGGTAGAATTTCCAAAATTCGCTCCTTAGTGGGTGGCATGATATGTTAGCTTATAAGTATACAGACTGAAATATAAGTTTTATGCTTCTAGTCCTAAAAATGAGAATACTTTCGACAACTTACAACCTTTCATCCCCCTTTTCATTCCCTTACAGCACTTTTTCCAAATAAAAAGTAGCCTATGTACTTTCTCAGGCTCTAGATTATTTGTGTACCAAATTTCATTTAAATCGGTCCAGTAGTTTTGGCGTGAAAGCGAGACAGACAGACAGACAGAGTTACTTTCGCATTTATAATATTAGTATGGATATTAGTATGGATTAACAGTATAAATGAAGGAATCAAATTTTTAAGTAATACTTTGTTTTATTGTGTACCATATAAATCACTTTTTTTTAAGCCAGCTTTAATCACTTTTTATTAAAATTAAGTTTTATTAAGCTCTTCCAAATGGCCTTGCAAGGAACACGGCTCCAAACAAGCCCAATATTATACATCAGTCGTTTGACTTAAAAATGGACTTGTAACAATTGATATATCTGCTTTTACTAAAATTACATAATAAGCTCTTTCATTTAAGCCAAACATTAAATGCTCAATATGTTTTTATCATCTATAAAAAACTCAACGAACATTACTTGAACACCATCCTATAACTAAGAATATATTAATGGGAATTATTTAAAAATAGTAGCAATGAGTATTATATTGACATCAAATAACTTGCTAACGCGTTTTATAAAAAAATTAAAAACTTTTTTTTTTTCCTAAATTGGCCTTCTTAGGGGACCGTTCTTTGTAAGGCCAAAATGTTCCTAAGAAAGCCAAGCTAACAATTATTATCAACTACTGAGATTCTTCAAAATGGTGTTTTACGATGGGCTTATTCATTTTTTGAGCCCTAGCTCGATTCATGAGCTGAGGTTTTCTTTTTGAAATAGATGGGTTTCGAGCCAAAAACATATTGAGCCATTTGTGTCCGGCCATTCTTGAGCATACATATTGAAAGTGTTCTTGATTTTAAATCTCTTACAAAATAAAAATATTTTAAATATAAAACATAGTTTTAACTGTAACAGTACGTATTTATAACTAAAAAGTAACTGTTCATATGTTATATGGTTTGTAGAAGTTCCTTGTAAGGCCCATGTACCCTAGCAAGGCCAACCGTCAAATTTTTGATTGACCTTATAAGGAACCAACGACTTTCCTAAGAATACTACCAATATTTTAACTTATATCGAGGCAAAACAATTTTATTTTTCTGAAATACCATAAACATATTATATATGATAATTAACAGTAACAATTATGAGATAATAACACGTTATTAAACTAAAAACCTTTGTTTTTCTGTGCGCGCGATTAACAATTGTAACGTCGACGACAAAGTCTACGAAGCATGAGATCGCACAGCCACAACAGCAGCGCATGCGACTTGCCGCTGCATCTGTGGCCTTGATTTTGATGCATCTTAGTGTATAACAGAAGGAATATGTCTTTACATGTCAATAACTACGAATTTTCAATAGTTGGCCCTCAAAGAAGCGTGGCCTTCCATGGTCCACCCACCTTATTATGACTTGACTACGAGCAAATTACATTGTTAAAAAAATATTTTTCCTTACTTAAGTGCTTAAAGTAATATCATGTTATTTATGGTCGTAAAGTGTTTTTTATTAATCTTTTGAATATAAACGTTGTTTTTTATTAATCTTTTGAATATAAACATTCGTGAAGAATGTAAACGCGGAAGTCTCTGTAGACTGTAGACTTTGTATACAAACATACAAAGAGCCCGATGTCATAAAACAGGGAAGTTACAAAAGGAGACCAGTATAGTAATATCTCTCGTGTCTGTCTTCCATCTATCTATCTGTCAAAATATT
Source organism: Vanessa tameamea (assembly GCF_037043105.1). Taxonomy (NCBI): domain Eukaryota; kingdom Metazoa; phylum Arthropoda; class Insecta; order Lepidoptera; family Nymphalidae; genus Vanessa; species Vanessa tameamea. The sequence continues at coordinate 13,048,916 of NC_087318.1, forward strand.
CTTTCTTTGGATCTGCTAATTTTGTCCACAAAAACTATTGATTTTTGAAGTTAAACATACATTAGCAGCCTGTCATTTCCCACTGCTGGGCTAAGGCCTCCTCTCCCTCTGAGGAGAAGGTTTGGAGCGTATTCCACCACGCTGCTCCAATACGGGTTGGTGGAATAAACATGTGGCAGAATTTCGTTGAAATTAGACACATGCAGGTTTTTTAGGAATTATAAACACAAATTAAGCACTTGAAAATTCAGCGGTGAAGTTAAACGCGCGTTGTTAAATAGATATAAGATTGTTTTTTTATGATGAACACGTGCGCACAGGGTGCCTTGAAAACTACACGATGAAGTTGCTCGCTAAACCGCTAATTAAGTGTCACCTCACTCGAAATAGACAACTCGACACCTCATCTAGTGTTACATTGTTTATTTGATTACAAACATAAATTGAGAATGTCTAAATTTGTAAGTGAGCTTTATAGTAGTGGGGAAAAAATAACATTAAATAATTTTTATTATTAATAAATAGATGAGTATTGTTTGAATGTAATTAATTATTCGCATGTATTTAAATTATTACTTTTTTAATTATGCCGAAGAAGTAGGTCTTCTCACGCGCATTAACAAGAACACGCACCTTATTTTTTATTAATCAGGAGTTCAAAGGCCTAATCGCTAATGGCCACAAAAATAAATCACTACCACGCCGCTTCGATTCGAACTGCGTAATATTCGATTTTTGATACAGCTTTAATGAAGCAAAATCTAAATTAAAAAAAAATGTGGAGCATCGTGTTTACATGCCGAATGAAAGGGCCCGACATGAGAGATGGCATCGTGAAAACTAATAAAACTAAATTTCTAACATATTTAAAAATAAATATTAAACGAATAAAGTCGATAAATTTACATGGAAGAGTACAGAATCCATCCACACAAGTAAAATTCACAGTGGACCGTTTATTTAAAAAACTCCAATATAAAGTCCGTCAGAGTGCTATTTGTGCGTCATCCCTGACACGTGCGGCTGGACGATATGAATATATAAAGATAGTAAAGGAAGTGATGACTGTCAGTCATTGAGAGGGGAATAGGATACGGGCCGCTATCGCCGTTGGAACGAGAGCGCGACAGTTATATCGGAGTTCCAATTTCGATTACGTGTATTGTTATTGTGATAGAGCCGAGGCGGCCCAGTGGTTAGAACGCGTGCATCTTAACCGATGATTTCGAGTTCAAACCCAGGCAGGCACCACTGAATTTTCATGTACTTAATTTGTGGTTATAATTATGATTGCATTCCAATTTTTTTGCATTCAAATTGCAACTTTGACCGAACCGAAACTGGAGCGTTGTGTTTGTAGAAAAGGAAAACGGCTAAACGGAAACGATGACGCTTCGATTGTGTTGCGATAAAGTGACAATTTCGTAGCAAAATTGACCCTAGCGTCTTTTAATATACATATATACACATACATCCAAAAATAAGCGGTTTTCAACCACACCATTGGTTGGTTTTCACCAATTTTCAATTATATATTAATTAATTGGTATTTATCAAAAATAAACTATTTTTGATGCTCATTAATATATTGATTATGTCAATGAAATCTGTGGAAAAAACTTCGGTATCAAGGCCTTCTTTAACGATCGCTGACAAAACTATAATTACAAATATCTCAAAACCTGACAATCTATGTTAAATTGATACGAATCAAGATAAGAATACTTTAGTTTGAAAATGTTCAGAAAACAAATAAGTCTTCATTTTAATTATTAACTGTTTATCCGGTGTAAACGTTTAATAGTTTCGGTGTTATGAAAGATACGCTAAACGTAAAGATAAAATATACGAAACTAAATGGGTAACAATACTTGCAGTCTCTGTAAAGCTACGAGACTTTCGCTTACGTAAAAAGTTATAAAATAATGATAATCGAGTATTTACCTAATTGTATCCGAGCATGCTTATTCGCGTAAAGACGGTAGCACATGATGTAACTTACTCTATAGTCTAAGTTACATCATGTTCTACCGTCTTTTGTTTCTAAATTATGCGCCGCCACTCGTGACTAACTTCCCACCGGTCAACATAGATTGCGCGTAAAATACCCGTAAAAGAAATATTGTTTACATGAAAACAAATACAGGTCAGAACCTTCACGACGCTCCTGTGATAGTAGACGCCAGTGATAATTATTTCAAATTGCGTATGGATTAATCATTATACTGTCGTTGCACGCGCATCGTTTTACTAGGAAATTATAACGGAACTAAATGCTGACACTTTTACCTTAATACCCGAGCTATACGAGGTAGCTGCACAAAACAATTTGTCCCGCTTCTTCCTTGTCTTCTCGCTCTTGCAAAGAATAATACGTAAATATTAGCGAAATGTAATATTAACAAATATGCTTTACGCAAAATATTTGAGTAAACGTGTTGGATAAACATCTGATACATGTGTATATCCAAAACTAAAACTCCTTAACAGGTGACCACTGTGCACTTATGGAAAATTTACAATCCTCGGCTAATTGACTGATCAATTTTGATTACTTAAAACTATGTCATTATCATCATAAAATATGTATAATCAATTCTTTATCGGGATTTGGGCTTAACACATATGTTATCGTCAGAAATTTGGTTTACTTTATATCAAGATGATATCATATACATTAAGCTTATGTATATAAATCAGTCTCTTAAGATATATAACGTTTAACCTGATTTCATTTAATAGTTCGCGCTTCTCCCTACTCTCTGTCATCCATTAAGATATTTTTGCAGCGTGTCGACTGTATTTGCGAACCAAAACATCGGTTCAAATTATTCAATGTTGCATGTTCAGTGTTGCGAGCCCCAGATAGGGGCAATTGTTGTGTAAATTATATATTATTATGTTATTTATCTTCTGTGTGGCTGTAGCTTTACAATATGGCAATTTGAAGGCAATATACAACAATAATGGCAGCAGGCAGATATGAAAGTTGTGCCGTTTTTTTCGTGATATAGGCCACCTGGTGGTAAGTGGTCACCACCGCCCATAAACATTGGCGCTGTAGAAAATAATAATCACTCCTTACATCGAAAATGCGCACTAACCTTGGAGAATAAGAATTTATATCTCTTGTGCCTGTAGTTACACTGGCTTACTCGCCCTGAGTGACCAACCAAATAAGAATGTTTTTTTAGACACTACTAACATATATAATAGTAATAAACAAATGCCGAATTGAAGCAGCTTTGTAATATAAGCTCAACATGTTCTTCTGACGAAGAGGCCTTAAACCATCTGTAGAACATTTGTTGCTATATTTGTTACTATAATTTTTCTTTTAACGGTTCCAAAGAAATGACATACGAGTGCTCTGTGCTAAATAGACAGCGTAGTGATTTCGATTTAAAACTCATACATAAGCAATGAGATAAATATCACAATAATAAATAATTGATATCCATTCAAACACATACGAGTAACTATTTCAAATAGAATAAAAAAACTATAATTTCCAAGAATAGATTGAGAAGGATACCTCTCGGTTAAGGACTAACCTTATATTGCAGTTCCACAGAGGTTTTTATTTATATATATTTATGACAATACAGCTCTGCTATCCTTTAATAACAAGTAGCGACTACCTTCGTTCGTAATGACCAGCGTAACATAATATTCAATGAAACAGTCACTCCTGAGACTTGACGCTCAAACAAGACCTTAACACTAAAAGACGCACAACACACACTAACACAAATAAAATATGTACTTCAACCGACATTATTTAAGATAATTGATTTAGTTTTAGCGAATGTGTAACCTTTGGGAACTCAGTCAACGAGTTCGACTGTCACAGTGTCGACTGAGTTATCATACAAAAGTTTTTTTTTTTTTTAACACCTGATAAGTCCGAATGTGTTTTGACATATTTTTTGTCTATGACGTATTAATTGCACAGACTGAACATAACGCCATTGATTCCCGCGTTTTCTTGATTTCCCGCGTGTGACATTGAATATTAATGACTCCACATACGGTTATACGGATTCGAGAAATATATTGACGATTTTTTTTCTTATTGACGGTAAATAAAAATCATCCTAATATTTTTCGCTCGGTTTAATGAGTGATTATAGTGATTATTGAATTAAATTAAATTTCCGCTCAATGAGTATTCATTTGGAAGTGCACGGTATTGAACAAATGCTAGAAAATACTTGTAAGACTAGAGGAGGGAGAGGAAGAATTATATCAGAATCAGGAAGTTAAAAACAAATGGATTGTTTTTTTTTTTGTTTGATATTTATTTTTTAGTAACTCAAAGGTTGACGTTACAAGGACGTTACAATGGTTACAATCACAAGTCCACGCAAAACAAGACTGAGCTTGTATGGTGATCGTGAACCCACATTGGTGTCACTGGAGTGTTCATAATAACATTAATATTAATTATTAAGAGAACCCGATATATTTTATGGCCCATGAGAAGATTGCGGCCAAACCTAGTAAAAATATATATAACATATACGTATTATATTATTATGTGTGTATTTTTGGTTGTGTGTAATTTATTAAGTAACTAAACTTATATACTTAATTTTGTGGTAGAATCCACATTCAGAGCCGGTGGTAATTTTATATGACGATTCAAAAACGCTTTATTGTAAAATTTACTTGAATAAAATAAATTTGATTTGATTTGATGATTAATTCAATACTACACGACGATTTAAAAGTTCTTTTATGAGTTTATTTGAATATTTATATTTTATTGATATTTTCATTTTGATTTAAGTCGCGCCTAAAGATTTGAGTACCCTTTTCATCAATTTTACAGGTATTTTAATTAAAATACAATCAAATAAATTATTTACCCTCAAAGGAAATCAACGAATACTAACTCGCAAGTTTTACTTTTAAGGTTTAAAGCTTTATTATGTATTAAATAATGTATCGATGTTTTTTTGACTTTTTATATTTAATTTTAATTTATTAATAGGTCAAATAATAAAAAAACAATTTCAATAAATTACAACTTGTGCAACGTGTCTAATCGTAACGTACGAGTGAAACAATTCTGTTGCAAACACTGAAGGTTGGACTATCTTGAACGGTGTATTAGTTTTATGACATTATAATGGTACAACATATGACTGACAAAACTTGTAGATACTTCAAGTTTAAACTACAGAGTTTCAATTGTTAATATTCTTCAATTAGCCACTTCAAACTGCAAATGATATTAAAGCAACAATATTGAGCCACCAGGTCTCCAACCTTGGAAACTAAACTTACTCATTCACCCTTCAAGCCGGAATACAATAATTCTAAGTATTGCTGCTTGACGATAGAATATATGAAGAGTTCAGGTAGGTTGGGTATGTCTGGGTAGGTATGTTACTATGTCAAGCATGTCTGGTTAGGTTAGTACATGCTTGCACAAACCCTTACCACCAAGTAGATCCACATCTACGTATTAATGTTGATGTAGCCAACTTTTGAAAGATCTTTTCATTTATGAATTCGTATATCTTTTTCTGTATGTTACTCGATATTTAAGATACAAATATAAATGACATACAAATTGCTATTGGAATATTTTCTTAATACGTTACTTATTAGTAACGTATATTTGATAAAAAAAACCCTGAAGTAAAAACAAAGCATGAAAAGTTGGTTGTAGTTTCCATCATTAAACGGCGCCGTCTCATTTGATGAGCGCCTTTAGAACTGACTTATACTCAATGAGTAATGTTGGTAACGTCGTCTTGTCCAAGACGACGGCCATCAGCACTACACTTAAACAACGCTAGCCAACTGTCCAGGACATGTTATATGATTTTCGTGCTAGAGGTACGAATTTAATTCTGCCAATGTTCAGGCTCATCACGATGTCTACTGCCAAACAGCGATACTTAGTATTGTTGTCCCGGTTTGAAGGGTGGGTGAGCCAGTCTAAGCACATGCGCTGTGATGGCGCATTGTCGATATAAGGAATGGTTACGATTTCTTACAACAGCAATGTCTGCGGGCCATGGTGACAGACCCAATAGCTTTCGGATGGGCCAACACGGTATTTAGGGCTTGTACCACGTAAACAGACATATTTTCTATAGCAAATAACAAATAATACAATTTTATCAAAAATACTTGGTGGTAGGACTTTATGCAAGCCCGTCTGGGTAGATACCACTCACTCATCAGATATTCTGCCGCCAAACAGCAGTACTCATTATTGTTGTGTTCCGGTTTGAAGGGTAAGTGAGCCAGTGTAACTACAGGCACGAGGGACGTAACATCTTAGTCCCCAAGGTTGGTGGCGCATTGGTGATGTAAGGAATGGTTAATATTTCTTACAACGCCGTTGTCTATGGACGGTGGTGACCACTTACCCTCAGGTGGCCCATTTGCTCGTCCGCCTACCGATATAAAAAATAAAAATACATATTACAAACGTTTTACCTATTTGTAAGTAAAATAAGGGCTATTCATTATATAACGTAATTATATAAAAAATATAGTTACTTTAACATAATTTGGCAGGTTTATTTATATATTCATTATTATCATCGTGACAAAAATATTCCACGCGGTTACAAATTGATTTCAATCCGTGATTAATTAAACACGTTATTTATAAACACGACTGAGCCTACTTGATTACGATTTTTCAATACACAAAAACGATAAAAAAAATTATAAATATTCTGACAACATTAGAAGTTGTCTTTTTTTTATTTGTTTATATATAAGTATTAACATAATCTATACAAATACAATTCGACTGAAATGTTACTGTTAGAGGTAACTTTTTTAGCTACGGGTATGGAACCCAGCGAGAATAAGATCGACACTTAGAAGATTAATTGTATGAATTGCTTTTCTAGAAGAAGGACGTAGTAGTTGATAGATTGTATATATGGCAGACATTATGAGCATTAAGGAAAGATAATACGAAGTCTAAATGGCTTTCGGCTTATGGTAATGATCGAAACATCGTACGTTACATCGACGAAAATTACTACGCAGCAGGGAAACTAATATATAGGGCACAAGTGACGACTATCATAAAGACAACTAGACTACGACCTTATTATGGCGAACTGTAATTGAAATTATCCCCATCGTACCATCATGAATACACTCCAGACCAGCCAAAGAATGCAGAATCCCACTGAGTTACACGAGGACGTCAACTGGACACAATAATCAGACAAAAACATTGTAACCATGAAAATTTTATTGCTTTTTTATGTCACACACAGGTCAGCGCAATGGCAAATCTGCTGTCTCGTGGTAAATGGTTACTTACTACTAATATAAGGGATTAGGGTTTTGTTCAGTTCCCCTTTTAATTAAAATAAATAATATGCATATTATTTATGCATACATTTTTCCAGGTTTTAAAAAAATAAGTCTGCCCTTATTTTTATACTAATATAATATATTTTTCATGAGGAATTTCGCGTGATGCACAAATCGGCTAATGCTTAAAGAAAAATATTATTTAGCTAAAACAAAAAAACTAAAATATTAAAAAATTAACAACACAATATACTTTAATCCATTCCTATAATATATAAACTAAATTAAAAATAACAATTTTTTTTTTCTATACCCACCCCTTCGTACTTCGATATTTAAATTTCCCGCCGAAAAACTACACGTTAAAAAATATATTCAGCCTTTAACAATCCTTAGCTTAACGTCTGGCTTAATGAAATAAAAATAATAAAAAACACATGGACCTACCTATTCCACACACGAACAATCGAACATATACTATCACACACATCCACAGAACACGCGTCGTCATCCGCCCGAGTCTGAACTCCAACTAGCGAGTAACGGCCGCCTCACTAACTCACTTGCTTAACACTCAATCCTTACTATTACAGTATTTGTAATTATTAACTGTTCAGTGTATTTACTTTTATTTATAAACACCGACTTTTTTTATCTTTCAATTCTGGTATCGAATTAAATGATCCGAGATAGCCGTAACAAGAACACGTAAACATTAGCCGAACGTCGCGGATTCAAGTCCGGGCGAGATCAATGTTATTGTTTGCTTTTGTGTTTACAATTATTCATCTCGTGCTCGGCGGTGAAAGAAAACGTAGTGAGGAAGTGGCGAATGAATTTCTGTCATAACATTAGCCGAATGGTAAGAAAAACCCCAAACTCCTCTAGAGGTCAGAAGGTCTTTGTCCAGCAGTGGTATATTTACAAATACTTTTTGTATAGAATAATAATAAACTTGATTGACTAATAAACTTGATTGATTTATATTATAATTTATCGTATGTTTAAAAATAAAAAACGCATTAATATAGCAGAAGTTCTGACCGAAATTAGGCCACAACGGCTAATCTCAAATACAATGAGTCAAAAGTCAGCAGATATGCATTTATCTAATATCAAAAACAATAATTAAACCGACATATTTATAACCGACATATATAATGAATTAAAATTAATTGTATTATGTTAGACTTTCTAAATTCTTATTATCTTTGTGAAGTCAAGACCTATTTTTTAGATGAGAGTTAGTCAATGAGATCTAACACAGGTTCACTTACCTAGGTCTTTACCACCTAAGTATGATCCTTGTCGATCTCGATGCTACCACTTACCGGTTGTTAGTGTGTTTGTTCGTCTGCCTCTTGAATAAAAATACTTTATACAAATACTTTTGAATTGTAAAGCGAATTTGGAGTCTATAACAAACTTAATGATAAAAAAACGCAACATTGTATCGAAGTTAACACACAACTAGTTAATTTCAACTTGAGGTTAAAATTGAGCAATTATAAAAGTCCTTGCTTGTCAGACATATTTTTATATCTAATAGTTATTAATAATACGTTACGTAGTTTACTTTGTTTAGTAGACTGGTTGTTGAGTGGAGAACGCGTGTCGGAAAACGTAGTGTTGGGCAGAGCCGGATCTACCATATGGCTTTTTGGGCTTCAGCCCAAGGCCCCGTGGATTCAAGGGGGCCCCAGCTAAGTCAAGTCAAAGGCAAAAAAAGATGATAATGCGTAAATAAATTAATTAATTAAACATACCGTATGGTTTGCTGCCCTGCAAGTCCTGCAATTAATCAAACCCATTCAATTAATTTAATTCAAGTCTACGTTCAGCTATGTCTTAGGTGGGCCCCTAAGTAGTGTTAGCCCAGGTCCCCCTAAACTTACGGTCCGGCCCTAGTGTTGGGGGCCCTGTAGCGAAGTGGGGGAGATGATATTCGTAAGGCAACGAGCAGGGATTTGCGAAGGACAGCTCAGTGGCATGGCATGCGATGTGGGCAATGTCCAGCAGTGGACTGACACGAGCTGATGATGGTGATGGTATTTAATTCGTCTAGCATCGAACTGGCCAGTTGCCGTAAGAGCTATAGAGGAGAAGAGAGGACAGCGTCAATTATTCGACAGACTCAATTTAAAATAATTATTTATTATACATCATAATCAGCTTCATTCTTAGAATTTAATAAGCCTTCTCGCTTCATAAAACTCATTGTTTAATTTGATTGCCTCCATTAAACTATCTCTGTTACTATAATTATTATAATCATCTAAGTGTTTATGTAAACAGCCGAGCCGGCCCAGTGATGGATATTGAGTTTTTAAATCCTGGAATATCTTATATATAAAAATAAGTGGCACTTTTAGTTGTCACTTTATAACTCAAGAACGGGCTCATCTATCCAAACCAAATTTTCAGGGTTTGTTCGGATTATTTAGTAGATGGTTTATGTGAAGTTTGCACAAAATCGGTCGAGTGGTTCTTCATTTATCACATTTCTTGTAACAAATGATTTCAATAAATGGCGGGTCATTTTGTTAATGGAGATTTTTTAGACGGGGCATTATCTGTCAAATTAAAAGTAAGTATCAATTAAAAATGAGTACACTCATCCACCAGTTTCAATAGGTAATACGTCTTAATTCAATTTACTATTTCCAAATAACCCATGGCATAGCATGTAACACAATTTCTTATTTTAAAAATGATTGAGCTGTCATTAGAAATAATACAAAAATCAGTTAGAACATCGATTCATTTCGTAAAAAAAAATATTACTTAATTGCTAGCTATTTAAAAACTAAAATCATAAAATATTTATTTACGTTTGTCGATTTAAAAGTAGCGTGTACTTTCAATTTTTAAATTTTACTCAGTTTTTTAGTGCGCTGTCGGTGTTTCATATAGTTAGCAGGCTTTATTTGAATTAAATTATCAAACGCATTTACACAAACGGTAAGTTTTGAACTGTTGTAGTGATTACATGTATGTGTTTCTTAATTTGAAAAAAAAAAACATATTGCTGTGTATTTTATTATTTTGTAATGAATTATTTTATTGACATTTTTTTATACATTGACAACGAATGCAGGTACATAGGTACAGGGTGAAATTTTGTTGGTTGTTTTCCCGCAAAGAATTGATTTAGTAGTCAATACCTACTCCTTTTGTATTTTTATTTTTACGCGAAACTAAATCGATATCTTGCGGGAAAATAACCACCAATATTTCATCCCGTATATTTCCAGACACACATGTATAAATACTGATACACCACTATTAATGTAGCAATTTGTTTTCAATTTCATTTTTTCTTTTGTATATGAAGGATGAAGAATCAATGCCACGAGCCAGACGAGCAAATATAGGTCGGCGAACGCGTAATACAAATTATGTGACATCACATAGACGATCACAGACTGCAGATGAACGCACACAAGCTAATGCATCGCAGCGTGAACGTAGTGCACGAAATAGATCTGCTGACCCTGTGCCTGTACTGAATCTTCCACGGCGATCACAAATATGTCGTGCTACTTTGACTGAAACGATTTGTGCTGCTTTTAATTACAACAGTCAGATTGATTATAGTATGTACGGATACATTGGACGATGAATGATGGACGTAATATGTCCACATTGTGATGCGGTAAATTTTTCAGGTGACACGCCCGGCATGTGTTGTGCTAATGGCAAAGTTAGATTGCCAGCATTAGAAATTCCACCCGAACAATTATATTCATTAATATTTGGGACATCTCATCAAATTTTTTGAGTCATATTCAACAATACAATTCGGCATTTCAAATGACTTCTTTTGGTGCTACTAAAATTATTAGAGATAATTTCATGCCGACGTTTAAGGTAAATACTTCAACTGGATTGTGCCATATTTATATCAATCTTAATTCATTGGAACCGGCTGGTATGCCACCGCACTGCTTAAATCTGAAAGTTGGTTCTTTAATTATATTATTGCGAAATATAGTTTTGGTAGATTATAATATATATAATCTACCAAAACTGTAATGGCACCAGATTGACAGTGAAAAAGTTATTGCCAAATTTGATCGAAGCTACGATCTTAACTGGTAAATCTAAAGGTGAAGTTTGTTTGATACCGCGGATCCCTATGATTCAAACTGATATGCCATTCGAGTTCAAACGATTACAATATCCTGTTCGTTTATCATTTGCGATGTCCATCAACAAGGCCCAAGGGCAAATACTTCACGTTTGTGGTGTGAATTTGGAAGAATCATGTTTTTCACATGGCCAACTTTATGTTGCCTGTTCCAGAGTCGGTACCCCCAGCCGTTTGTTTATTCACACTCAAAATGGAAAAACCAAAAATATTGTTTATCCAAATATTTGAATAAATTTTTTAAATAGCTAGCAATTAAGTAAAAATATTTTTTTAAGAATGAATCGATGTTCTAACTCATTTTTGTATTATATCACTTTAGACGTAGCGAAGCACGTACCGGGCCGCTAGTACGGTATCGTTTTATTCCCAATGTACGTTTATCATCTAAGAAGTTTCTGTTTTATAATATCCTTTAACACAGAGACGTTCCTCAAATTTATGCGAATATTAATTATTAGGCTTTATCACACTAGCAACAATATGTTACGCCTGCAATTGAAAGAACTTATATTATTTTTAATATTTATAAGTAAACGTCCATTACATACTTTTTCAAATATATACGAAACTAATAACTAATTTAAATAAAATTAATAACTAAAGTTGGTAATAAAAAATATGAAAATAAAAGAAAAAAAGGAAAGAAATACGTGCTTACTGAGGTTCGGGAGTGTACTACTGATAACTTTTTACTTCGTACAACTACTGAACAGATTTATATACATGAACGTTGATCACAAATAAGCCACTAAAACGACGAGACAATTACATAATGTATAGCTCACAAGAACATCATTATTGTATTACATAAAAATCAGAAAGTCCCATTACTCTAGCGGTAGAAGTAAAATATTAGATATCAACCTCAAATACTTTATCATTTTTAATTCTAAGTCGTTAAGAAATAATTAAAGATAGTTTGACTAACAATTAACATTTCCATTTGTGATACTTGACACGAACTTCTTTCTTGATTTATCATTTATACAAATTACACACCTAAGCAGTATTCGCTGTGATTACCTTCATCACCGCCAGGTGCCACTTTAGTGTTACTTAGATGCTGAATAATTATACTTATGTGATCTGCTAGAAACCAGTGTAAGTTTGTAGATATGAAAAACATTGCTTTGTTTTCGTTTCGACTACTTAGAGATAATCAGACAAAACTAGTGTTTACTACTATTTCCTCTGAAAATTTAAACATGGTCCGTTAATGGAACTATGTCCACCCTTAGCTGGCATAGCATTTCAACGTGATGAATTACCGTTGTATGAAGAATAAATTAGTCCCTATTTTGCCAATAGTAAATGCAGGCCAACGTATATAGACATAATGTTGAGGGAGGGCTCGTCGGCGCAATGATTAGCTTATGTAAAATCTTGAGATAAAATAGCTATTAATTCAGTCTCATGATACAAGAAATATATATTAATATGTAACGAACTACAACTATTATCACCTATAAGTTTTACACAAATAAAAAGTATATATAGAATAAATATGCTATTAATTCTAATTCTCAGACTTTTGAGCAAGTTTCTGAGCATATATATTATAGTACTAGATACTATATAATTATTGTCACAAAAATTGTGACATGTCAGTAGAAAAATATTTTTTCAAATTTAGATATCAATTGATATTGATCATTCGTTATCAAACGTACTCAAAAATATTTGGTAACATCAGTTATAGTCATACCACATTTAATGTTTCCATAAGATCTGAAAAGTTGCCAGATTTTATAGGAATAATCGCACAATCAAAAAATTATAAATTAAAATAAATTGATAATTACCGGCCCACATACGACCCATATCAACATATTTCTTCTATAATTTTCGAACAGGTTATTCATAACATTATTTATTTTATTTCATAAATAACGACATAAGTCAAAAACACGAAACACGCGAAAAAATAAATTAGTAATTCAGAAAGTAAGAAGACCGTAACGAATTAAATTATTATTGCATAATTAATAATGATATTTCTTTGACATGTAATTAATGTTGTATGTATGTAATTAATCAAAACATAACATTTGTAATAGAACACGACATGATCTCACACACATTTCATAGCGCACACTACGGTGCGGTCAGTAAATTCTATTTAGAGTCTCGGTGTGTATTCTGATCGTAAGTTAATTTTGGAAACCCATTAGCAAATGTAACGATGTCGATTTTTCTAGATTTGTACAAGAAAATTCCAAAATGAAAGCTGGCATAACTCTTTAAGCCATAGTAAAGTGACATTAAATGTATGTATGTATTATTCGTCTGGGATTGATATATTGCCATATATTGCCATGGGATTGATATAACCACTCCTCACGCGCCACTAAACTTGGAAACTAAGATATGTCCCTTATGCCTATAGTAGAATGTATAGTAAGTGGCTGGTATATAACCAGGGCTTGTACAAAGCAATACCATCAAGTAAGATCTAGTTGGAAATAATAAAGTATGTACCTCCCTTGAAATGGGTAGGTCATAATCGTTTTTGTATATTCCACCGTCCATAGAAACGCGTGGTTTCGCGTCAATAACCCCCTCCCTTGCGTAAGGTGTGTCATGTATACAATTATGATTTTGCTTTCGTTTATGTATTAAATATTGAAGCATCTTTTTTCCTTAATAAACTACAATTTAACGTGCCTGACTGCCTGCGCCCGGAAGCGGTTTAGTTTTTATTCAATTACTGATATTTCCTGGTTAGATTTTTTTTCAGGATTCAGCATATATAAGAGGATTATACAACAGTATTATACAATTTGTTATTTGTATTTTTATTAAATTATATCTCGATTCGATTATGACGTAATTAATTTAAAAAAAAACAATAGTCAACCGCACATTTATTTTTTTAATCACATTAGCAAGGTGGGGGTTCGACTTAAACGCAAAAGACACACGTAGGTACGGCACGTACTTCAAAGTTTCAGCATTCATTAAAATTTTATTTGGTTTTAACGATGAAGTAAAACCACACTAAAGAAACCTATACGTCTAAAGGTTCTCTAAGATGTGTGAATTTTGAGTTGGAAATCCTTTATCGACAATACCGGCCATAGATTAAACATACGACTGATAATATTGTTATTTCCACTGTGCTAAGTGCTCGTGAGCCGAGATGGCCCAGTGGTTAGAACGCGTGCATCTTAACCGATGATTTCGGGTTCAAACCCAGGCAGGCACCACTGAATTTTCATGTGTTTAATTTGTGTTTATAATTCATCTCGTGCTCGGCGGTGAAGGAAAACATCGTGAGGAAACCTGCATGTGTCTAATTTCAACGAAATTCTGCCACATGTGTATTCCACCAACCCGCATTGGAGCAGCGTGGTGGAATATGCTCCATACCTTCTCCTCAACGGGAGAGGAGGCCTTAGCCCAGCAGTGGGAAATTTACAGGCTGATTATGTTATTATTGTGTAAGTGCAAGTAGTTGAAAAGCTTCAAACTTTAGAAATAAAGAAAAACTCATAGTAACTTTAAGTTAGTTCAAATCTAAATTAGTAACTTACATTTGAGCTGTTTTTAGGAACATTTAGCAAAAATCGCATTGAGCTTAAGAAGTTACACAAATAAATAAATCCACCCATTGATATTAAGTAATATCTTCAAGAATTAAAAATAATTAATATGACGAGTTTCATCCGAAAAACCTAATTTGACAACTACGCCGACACTGTACGGACTTCTACTAGTTTAATTTGAATTTCGGAAAACCCCTTACTGTCATATTTTTTAACTTTGTATCAAGCCTTCGTCCATCTTTCACCTCTAGAAGAGAATTCAACTCTTATAGAAAGAATACCTATGTCATTGCATCGATTCGGTGCTTAGTCGTGAAAGCGCATCAGGCAGGCAAAGTTACGTCTCCATTTCTAATATTATTGTAGATTACGCAAATTTAAATGGGATTGTGAGGAAGATAAAATTATTATATAAATTAACATAAATATGTAAATTTTACTTTATTAAAATATGATTTATTGAGGTAATTCATTTTATAAAAGTTACTCTTGTTAAAAATAACCGTTTTAGGCAAACGGTTTACCTCATTTGAAACTTGCATATTTTATTCGACAATTTGTCTATTAACTAGCGACCCACCCTGCCTTCTCCCGGGGTGAACAATATATCTATCTTAGTAAATATAGATAGAGTGGTTATGGCCCATAAGCACCATCACATTATGTCTTTGATGCCCCACGACCTCAGGACCTTTAAATCCGGCCCAGTTTAAGTTAAATTATCAATCAAAATTTAGGGTGTAGGGGTCCAAAAATCCCTAGCGCCACGCATTGCCGACGATGGTCTAGCTTTGGACCGTCGGCCAACCTATAACCGTATATAGGTTGGCTAATAAATACTCTCACATAACGTTGAATGCACAATACGTATATCATTTTTTTTATCATAGTTCTTATCACATGATATTATTATTTTAGTTTGTTGTTAATGCTAAAAATGCCTGCTTAAATTTAGTATAATTTTAAACAAATTAATGTATGTTTTGACTTTTCGACAGAATCCTGGTTTTACAAGGTTAGTAATGATTATCATTGTTTCACAAGTTACACTATTTTTTTTTATTGTAATTGTTGTAGATCCACAGATAACTTGTCCGTGCCTTTGGTGTATCTTACCTTTAATTTGTGTCTATTCTTAGTGCCCCAATAAACACGGAATCGGCTGAAGATGGTTATAAGCCATTCATTTTTCTTTAATAAAGCGAGAGAGGGTGACAGCCAGTAGAATATAAAAGTGATAGCAGTGGTTTAAAACTCAGTATGTTCCTTATATAATTACGTAATATTATATCGCCAGTTAATATCAAATCATTATATATCTTCAATAAGCATAAGTTATTCTTATAAGAAAAAAATATAAGCATTATTAATCCATCACCTAACTATGTATACCTTACTATGTATTATTAATCTATCTATTATGAAAGAAAGAAACGTATCCTGGGTTACACAGGTTAACTGCGCCACGTAAGAAATTCCTATTTGTAGTGCACTGTTAGACCGAAGAGTAATCTGACACATCCAATAATGGTCCAGACCACGGCTTTATATGCCCACGGGAGTGGAGGAATGCCATCCATCCAACTCCTTTAGATTTTATGACAAAAATACTGCAAAATATTAAGATGTTTAAATATACATATATTTTAACTTTAATTATAATCATAATTGATTTGACACTTGTCTGGTTATCAGAGCAGTGTATTTCTCACATTCATTCACAACCATAATAACATAGTTATTTTTATCACTACAAGTATTTAAAACGGGATATTTATAACATCTTGTTCACGAGAACAACACATTCGTAGATAATATCGAAATATCGAGCTCCCCAAATAAGAATAAAAGACATGGTAAATATCCCGTTTTAAATACTTGTAGTAATAAAAATAACTATGTTAATTTAAAATCTCATATAAATATATTCGTATTTAGCCTTTTAGGACATAGGCTCCGAGGTTAGAAAGAGTGTGAACTGAGTGCAGCCGCTGGATACCTAATTAATTCAAACGGCCTTTAACCCCCAGCAAACAATAAGCATGACGTTATAGTTGGAAACGTGTGGAAAATGTAAATATCGATTTGTAATTTTGTGTAAAAGCAACACTCGAATTGTACATTGTAAAAAAAAATTGTAGACTGTAATAATCTATCAACATTTGAATAAATATTCTAAAATATTTAAATGAAATTTATTGAATTACTTAGTGATTAGTAAGTACAGAGGTACGCTTTGTTTGCTAATGCGATTTATAAATGGATCTTTCTAAGTTAGGTTACAATAATATGAGAAGTATCTAATCCTCCTTCACGTGATGCCATTATTGCTTTTCTGCGGTTATATCCCGGAGAAAGAAATACAGAAATTTCAACACTGAATATTATCATTTCTTCATAAGGTGAAGAGCGTAAAGTTTAACTTTCGTTTGAAACAAGTAACAAGAGTAACTTGTAACATCTTAATTAAATAGGGCAAGAAACTTGTTTATTATTTTGTGGGATAAAATATATCTGCAGTCTAAACGCTTTTGTAAAAAATTTCCAGATAATAATCAAAAACAAAAAAACCCGCTAAGGAAAATTTTTGTGCTAAAGAATTTATACCCGCCTTATTCCTAGGAATTACACGGCTACAGGCCATTTCAAGCGAAATATATTGCTATTAATTTTACCAGCTCGGCTTAAAAAATTGCTTAGAATAGACCATTTATTAAGGAAGTTTATCCTCCAAATTAATAAAAATGGAAATGCTAGTTTGTTTGTTTGTTACGCGCTCAGGTCTTACCTACGCGACCGATCATTATGTAATTTTGCATACGGGTTGTCGGGGATACAAAAAAGGAGTTGGGATACGTTGCACCCGACATGTTTTAATGCTGTTTATAGTACCGTAATACCCGTTTTTGTGGAAAATAAGTCCCCATATGAATAAGTATGCAGTACTTTTGAATATTCATAAGAAAATAACTAACAGTGACAACTAACTGTAACAAAACTGCGCCGTCTGATTGATCTATCTATTATATTTATTTAATCCTCCCACTATTGTAAATAGCAATTACTGTGCATGTTTTCATTATTTTTACCGCATTTTGATTAACAATTACTATATTAAAATAAATATTTATATATAGTAACAATTCTAAAAACTACCGTAGAAGTTATCGCGAATTTCATAACACAAAAATTTACTGCAGTATTGTCATCGACAGGTTCAAAATTAATGCTTTGAAGAGCACTTCAGATTCCATTTCTATTTCAGTAATCAAATGATCGAAACCTGCTCCTCCTCATATTAAAACATTGGAGCATCTGATAGCGCGATATAAAATACTTGTTGTAGTTCTTCGAAGGTGTTTATTACCATCATTCATACAATTTCTGGAGAGTAGGTGTAAGGAAAAATAGGTATATTTGTGTATGAAAAGTGACACTCAAAATTACATTACATTCAGATAGCACTGCTGGGGTTGGAGGGTGGAATTTGAAGGAACGCGTTAATTAACGTTAAACAAAGTTAATTAATATTAAAAATACATTTTTCTAAAATAAATCATAAATTATTACGTTATATTTGTCTTAATATTATATAAAATAAATTAAGTTTCTTTTATGTGTTCGCTGCTTTCAAGAAAAAAAAAAGATTAATATTTTGAACTGATTCTTTCCTAACAACTGTTTATTTTACAGTAGCGCCATTCCGGCAGTTTAAGGTTAAAGTGTTGCATACGTTTAAGTAGAGACTCTTCTTGTGAGGACCATATGAGATACTTCCCTATACCTCTACACTCCATACGACAGTTTCAGATATACGACTTAGTCAGTTTTCAAACTTGTACAAGTTAAAGTACTTAAGTTAAAAATCCTCAGCAATCATAAAAATCTATAATTTTGGTATAAACATAATCGCTGTTTTCTTTTTTCACCACCAGTGTTTACATGTTTTATTGATTTATCTGAAGTTATTCTACGTAGATAATACATAACAAAATAATAATATAATTAAATATTATCCATAAAATGAATATATGAATGCTTAATAATATGCCTAAATAAATATAAAATCAACAAACGACTGCAACAACATTTTTTAAAGCTTACAAAAAATACCTTTTAATTCTAATTCATCCGAATCGGCTATCGCGCCTTTAAATATCACTTGTATAATAAAGAGACCGCCATTAATCATTTAACGTCTATGCAGTAAATAACTTAAATCGTTTATGTGTTCAGATACGAAACTTGTAAAGGAAATAAATAAAAATGTAAAGACCAAGATTCTAGGTTAAGTTAAACTTTACTTGAATTCTATATTATAAGTCTATGTATTTAAATATAACAGCTCGTCACTTTCCTACGGTTAGACAAAGATCTTCTCCTTTTGGAGTTTATCCCATCATGTTGCTCTGCTGTGCGTTGGTGGAAATACATAGGCAGAATTACACTCGCCGAGGACAATAGGAATTATAAATATAAATTTAACAAGTGAAATCCTATTTGCTGTAATCTCACTACGATTAAATGAATCACCGTGATGATATTTATATAATTTGGTCATCTTCGTTTACGCTGGTAATGCAGGACCAAATTAATCATGTCGTATTTTTATAACCTAAAGGTTATTAAAATAACTAACTTTGTCTTTATGATATTGTTTGGCGGACTGGAAAATGGAACATCTGATGATAAGTGGACATTGTCGCCGTAAGAAATATTAAATATTCCTTACATCAATAATGAGCTAACAAATCTGGGGAACTAGGATGTTCCTTGTGCCTGTAGTTACATTAGCTCACTCTTCAAACCGGATCGCAACAGTACTACGAATTTGCTGTTTGGTGGTAGAATATATGATTATGTGGTTTTGGCTTCTTGCCTATTCGACTATGCTTCGATAAACTAAGATAAATGTTTACCGTTTAGCGGTTTTTTTTTATTTTTCTGTGTAATGTTTGGCCAACTAGCAGGAGGAATAGGAGGAAATAAAAGGCTCACCTTATGGAAAATTACTACCACGGCCCATGAACATCTAATGCGCCGAATAGAACAAGTGTACACGCGTAGTACAAGTGTACACACACAGAGTGGTCATGCGAGGCAGAAAATACCTCTAATAATTCTTTGTATAGCCTGCGCAAAACCTTACTACTAGTTAGTCACAATTACAATAGCAATAATGAAGGGTGCATTCAAATTACTAATATCTGACATATTACCCATCGTTGAAATTGTATAAAAATAATCAAATAAATTATATATTTATCATTCCTTCTTCGATTTAAACTTGAATGTCATGTCAATTCAAGGTCAGTCAGAGACGTTCATTTATCGTGCCTCCTGCTGCCATTGGAATGGACTACAAGTCTGACAAATTAATAACAATTAATGTCATGTGCACTGATTAATTACAGAAAGCATTTTATAGCATTAGAAACAAAAGTGACAAGTGAGATTAAATGATAAAACATTTATTAATATAGTCAAAGAGCTAGATAGCATTGCACTAGTATGTTTCAAATATGCCGTTTATTGTCCGCTTCTTTGGGCTCAATAATGTCCGCCTAGTAATGTTAAATATTTTCAGATTTTAACCTGACACCTTGAGCTGGTCGGTTGTCGTTCCACCTGATAACGCAAGTTTCATGACTTACGCTTGATAGTATTCTGTCTACAAATAATCTGTCTGTTTATAAATATCACATATATAAATGTGTTAGACAAATTTTAACCGATTAACAGGCTATTACGTAATCACTCTCTTTAACATTAACTATCTACCTAAATTTTAATACTTACTGTATCTCATTACAAAGAACAATTATCAAATATTATCTGATAACTATCGATGTATCAGAAATATGTATATATTTGTTTCTGTGTTATCTTCTGTCTTCTTGTGTTGCTCTGCTTTTTTAGTCGAGTTTTAACTCATCGGGTTACATTCAAGTTATCAGCTTTTTGTCAATATATTCTTAGTCGAAGCGTGGAGCTTCACAATCGGCAGTGGCACTATGATATAAACTGCACAATGAGCTATTTACCGTTGTGACTGTCGTGGCTAAACTCAGCCAGAAGGACATCATCAAATATTTCATATTATTATTATATAATTGGCTATTATCTCAAATTAAGGTCACAGAATTCTGTATTATAATTGCATATTCCAACATTTATACTGATACTGTTACCTGTCGACTAACAAAAAAATGTAAATAAATTGTTATTTCTTACATTATAATTTTATTGTATTTGATATTTAAATATTTAAAGAAACGAATCAATACAATAATTTTAATATTCGCGTGGTATCTCTCAACCTAAGACTACTACAATTATCCAATTGTCGTTTTTGTGTGTTCAATAATATGTACGACCGATTCATCAATCGTATAATAACTGGTAAGGATGTTGGTCGTATTTGTCACAGTGTTCTTATCTCTGATTCCTTTAAATGAAAGCAAAATGTATGCGGAAATGTCAAATCGAAATGAAAAATTGGAAAAATGCGTAAGTGATATAATGAAAATGTATTTTTATAAATATAAGGAACTGACGTATATCGACACGAATGGTGACAACCAAGAAGTAATTAAAACTGTAAACTCGATCGAATTTATACCAGTTATATCAAAAACAACGAAAACAAAACTATCAGTGCCGAATGAAAGCTACCTTGTGACAGTGGGGAACACTTCTGACTTCAAAAATACCTTTTCCAATCTCGTGAGAGAATCCTCATGGAATCCGCTAGCTCGGTATTTAATTCTCATCAAAAATATACCGAGAGAAGACCTTAAAGTTGTCTTTGATGTTTTGTTAAAGCTTCATATTATAAACGTAGTTGTGATGAACGAATTTGATTCCTTATTATACAGCTACAATCCGTTCGATAACTTCTCGTGTGGTTATCGCTACGACCGAATAGATGAATTTGGAAAATGCTCTGAATCACGTAACAAAAATTTATACCCTAACAAACTTGTAACGGGTCTTAAAAATTGCACTCTAAGAGTTAAATGCCTGCACTGGCCTCCCTACAGCATGAATGCAATAAACAATTCCATAAGTATGTTTGGAGTCGAGCAATATGTACTGTATATATTAAGTAATTTAGAACATTTTAATATTGATTATTTCTACAGTTACGAAGACAGTGAATTGTTTACAGTGATTGATAAAAATATGTCAGCAATTGGTCCGTTAAATTCCTTGCAAACTGGATTAAACGACTTAATAATAGGCGGGATGCTGCTCACACACCCTAGAGCTATGGTATTCGACTATTTAGAGGGACACTTAGCTTTCGCTGAAGATGTTCGATACCAAGTCAAAAAAGCGACGCCTGTCTCTCCATGGAAGAATTTGTACTTGGAGTTTAGTGCAGTAGTATGGATCACCCTGTTTTTTTCTTTCATTCTGTACTTTTTATTTTTTATCGTCGTAGTTCGCCCAAAAGATATAGGCGTGCTATTCCTGAAGATGTGGGCCTCTATGTTTCTCGTTAGTAGCAAAATTAAGGGAAGCTGTTTTTCAAGGTACCTGTTCATCGCGTGGGTTTGGTTCGCTTATCTCGTCAATTCGTATTACCAATCGAGCTTAGTAAGTTTGGTGACGAATCCCATTATGACCTACCAAATATCTGACGAGAACGACATTATAAAAAACCACCTTAAGCCTTGTATCAGTCAAGTCATGAGGACGTTCACGTTTTCAGTAGAGAATAGCACGTTTGAGCAATATCGAAACAAGGACTGTGATAGGTTGTTAAAAAGTATGCATACCGTCAGCCAAGACAATGATAAATATACAGTTACCCTACATTCAATATATACGTATAATAAGCACAGTTTCTACGACGAAACTGGGAATCCAAAGATCTATACGTTTGATCGTCCGCTTAGTAAAATCATTTATACGATTTACACGTACAAAGGATTTCCTTTGCTCGATAAGTTACGTACACATACCCTACGATTGAGGGAGAATGGCCTCGTCCAGAATTATCTGCGACATTTGTATTGGAAGAACAATTTAAGGTTCAACTTTAATGAAAATATAAGAAAGAGTAATATTACTGTACCTTGGTACATCCTGATGTGTGGGTATTCTATATCCGTTGGAATATTAATTATAGAAATACTTACCAAATGGGTTAATCTTCGAACAAAATACTTTACCAATTTTAGAAATTAAGTACTTTTTCATGAAATTATTTATATTATAAACAGGTAAAATTAGTTTGTTTGTATGTAGGGGGTAATCAGAACTAATGATCCAAATGATCTAAATTTTTTTTCCTGGAAGAAAGCTACACTATTCCGGAGTGCTATTGGGTATAAATTATATTCATATCATATCATTTTCTTTATTAATAAATTACACCTGAGGCAAGGCGTGCCAGGTCACTAGTATAATGTAGACTGACAAAAATATTAGAACTTGTAATAACTCATATATATTTATAGATCTATAAGACTCACGAAGGCGCGCCCCTCTATGACAATTTTTTATCGACGTGCATCAGTTGCGTTAGTCACGCTCGCACTTAAAAAATGTTGACTTTTATTTTTATGGTATAAAATTCAAGTCTTTTTCTTCATTTTTTTTGATGGCTTAGGTTGGCCGACGAGCATATGGTAAGTGGTCACCACCGCCCATAGATAATGGCGCTGTCAAAAATATTAACCATTCCTTACATTGCCAATGCGCCACCCAACCTTGGGAACTAAGATGTTATGTCCCTTGTACCTGTAGTTACACTGGCTCACTCACCCTTCAAACCGAAACACAACAATACTGAGTACTGTTGTTTGGCGATAGAATATCTGATGAGGATGGTAACTACCCAGACAGGCTAGCACAAAGCGCTACCACAAGTTGTAGTGTGCGTGAGACGACTAACAGGAACGGCACCAAAGTATTATAAATTAGATTATAATATTGAAGTTTATTTCATTTATAATTAATACATTTTGAGAGGACGCGCCCAATGAATATTTGACTGCACAGCTATTTTTCATTTAAATAATAAGTGAGCTACTGTAATACATCATAATGTACTTTGTAATAACTATAACAAATAATTGATTATTTCTAAAGCTAGTAGAACAATTCTAGTCAGTGTTGCCAGTATGACAACAGATAAGAGAGAATGTTACTACAAACAATGTTGTTGTATTGTCTTAAAACTATTGATTTGTGAGTCTCGTAATTGTCGTTTGCCTACCTCTTATAAATAGCAGTAAAAATGTGTAACTTTGTTGTATTTGTTTAATCGATTTTTTCTCACGGCTGTTTGATGTCACCTCTCAGAGCAGAACAAGGTAAATTGCTATCACTCGAATCTAGACATTATTTATGCAAATCGTGACTGTAGCCTTTCGTTAATGAACACATGATATAATCTGCCATATAACATGATGATTCTTGTTTGAAACTTACATATGCTTGTTCAACATTTTTGTAAATTAATATTTAATTATTTATGGTAGAACTATTTTTTTTTCAAAAGCGATTACCGAGCCGTTTAAATAAATTACTTATTTAAAAACCAATACAGTTTCTGAATAAATCTTGTTTTAATTATTTAATTTTTAAACATATTTTAAATTAACAAATTCTTACTAATAATATGAGAAAAAATTGTTTGTGTCTGTTTTTACATAAATTGCTGTATTTTAAAGAAATGTATTTAATATCTTGTCTTTTGGTTTTATTTACTTAATATATTTATAATGTAAATATTCAATTATTCTCCCCATAAAGTGTTTTTTATTTTCACAATATTTTCCAGTGTTGTCATTTCACTTCATTCCATTGTCACATTTTACTTGTTTCTAGCTTGTCACTCGGTATCAACTTTATTGGCTCTATCAAACTCAAACCAAACAAGAGTATTGTATGTATATAGTGAGTTTTGCTAAAATATTTTTGAATCAAAACAGCGATAACCGCCTAGCTGCTGCGGCTGCCAATAATGGAGCTCATAGTTCGATATTCAATAGGAATGTACGTATGTCGGGTAAGACAAGGTTCATCACCTTAAGATCTATTTTCGTGTGCTCGGTATAAGCGATAACCTGCTTTACCGATTGAGTATGACATATTGCGTCGCAATGTCGTTATAAGTCGCATCTAGCAAAGAGTATAATAGCGTTTAAAAGCTATAATATTAATAATAAGAAGCCGTCCATCGGTATGATAATTACCAACTTTTCACGAAACCTCATAGTCCTCCGTGAATGATCGTGTAACACCGGAGATTAGGAAATAGTCTTGTCTCTTATAAAAGAGAGTGCATAGTAGTTATCCTACTTTCTACTAATATTATAAACGCCAAAGTTTGTGTGTATGGATCTGGCTGATTTCTCTGAGGTATGGATGGATGTTTACTCTACTCTACTCTTTCACGTAAAATTTACTAAACGGATTTGGATAAAATTTTTGCACACAGATATAATATGTACTGGAATAGGATATTGGATACTTTTAATGCCAGGAAAATATAAAATCTTCGGTAACGCGGGTGAAACTGCAGGACGGAAGTAGTAAATAAAATAGTAAAAACAAATAGTAATTATGGTAAAATTTATTCATTTAAACAAATCTTATTTATTTTATTAAAAACGAGTATATCTGTCATTCGTATCAATCACAGCTTGTAGTCGCTGTCGCAGTGATCCAACAAGGCGAGAGCATATGTCGGTTCCTCTGAAGCCCTCCCAGACACTTCGGCATTCGGCAATGTTCTACGACAGCTGCTTTGGTTCTACCGTTATTATTTATCCACCGTTGCACCATCAAACCCCATAGATTTTCGATAGGGTATATCCGCCGCTTTTGCAGGCCAAGGAATCACTACCACTTCCCGATGCTGATGGAACCACTCATCACACGTCACGTCATTACATTAACCGTCACTTAAAATAACGACCGAATAATATTACAAGAGTTTTTATTTTAAGATTACAAGATATTACAAGAAAATATATGACACTGACAGACTTTGACAATTCAGTAGAGGATATCATATCTAATTTAAATCTTGTAATGACTAATTAGGCCATAACAAAGTTTTTATGTTAATATGACACTAGACGTAGTCCAAAGATGTTACGCTATTTTGAACCAAGTTATCATACTATGTTAGTTTAATTTTATATGCAGTTGGACTGTTTAGTGCCATAGATTCAAAAGGTACTAAAAGTTTACGACTTGATAAAGGAGTGAATTTGAAAACTGACGAAGGTTTTCTTACTCTGACTGTACATACAACATTAAGATGATTTAAAAAAAGTGCAATGGCAACCGAAAGCTAACAACTTGTCTGCGGCGCTCGCCCGCCACGCTCTCTCCTTGAGACGACATGCGAGCGTGTATGTGTGCGGGCTTGCGTGCGCGTGTGTGTGTTGTGTGTGTATCTATTCGCGTGGTGTATATATGTGTGTACACGCACATCAGTCGAACTCACAAAGGGCCTCGATCATCGAAAAACAATTGAAATTTTTTTTTATATAAAAGGATAGAAAACAAATGAATAAAACGACAATTATATTAAAACCATTTAATAAAAAATATAGAAACTTCATACACTCTAAAACCATCTAACCGTAATATTTATTGGACCATAATTTCTTTATGCGATTATATAACTAACTACAAATACAATAACCGATCCCTAGTTAAGTGTTTCCGTCTGTGTCACATGCAACACGGTAGTCAAAGAAGCTCCGATCAAAAGTTAACAAAACACTCACGTTAACGGAGGAGGCACACTGTGCTCCCCCAATATCATCATTGAACTAACTCGCTTCGCGCTAGCAATATCATTGATTTCTTTTTTTTTAATATTGTTTATCAGTAATTTTGAGCCCAAAAACATAGTATAAAGCCTTAATATATGTATTTTCTTGTCTATATACAAAATAAAAACCTAATTAACATTACAATAATTACACGTATAACTGTTTTCTAATTAAAATATCACTTTTATATAGTTTTGTGTAAAATTCATTTCTTATATATTATTAATATATTCAATTTGACTATCGTTTTGCACATATTTAGGCAAAAATTATAAGGCACACCGCACACAGGCAAGATACTAAATGAGCAATAATTGAAAATTTCATCGAGCGTTAAATCATAATTCGAACATATGTACACCGGCAACACGAAACGAAATCGCGTCAGATTTTGTTTCGTTACAGTAGAAGTCCAAATTATAAGTTTTTGGATCGTCGATAAATATAATACGGTACACGTAGCGGCACCGGAACGAGCTCCCGATCACAGCGGCGATAAAAAAACTATCTTTACTCTGCGAATAAAATTACCAAAAATATCAAAATTAGTTAAGTCTTATGTTGTCGTGCACCAGCGCCGGCGACCGTCCGGAGGCGACCGGCCTCCGCCCCCAGCGCTCGGCGCCGCCACCACTCGCCACGTTCCGAGGTTCCATTACTACCATAACTATATTATCTTATTCGAAAGCCACCTATTATCACATCGGCTGGGTTCGATCTTCGCTCCGACGGGTCTCCGCGACGCGGAACCTCCACCTCAGACTATTTTTATGACTAAGCTCTATCGGAACGGCCGGAGGGTCGCGGGACCTATCTCGTGGACCTCAGCTTCCACCGCAGGAACAGGAAGGCGGATATGCGCAGGATGAGGAATATGAGGCACAGCGCCGCTATGTCCAGCGTGAAGTCGGCGTTTATCATGTCCAATTCTTCCAACGTCGTCTCCGGGTTTTTGAAGTGACAGTACACCTGCGAGTCCAATTTATTTTTGTTTAATTCATTTAAATGCAAAGGGCAGCGGTACATATTCAGTTACGAGACGATGTCGCTGGATTCGTGCGTTGATGTAATGAAATAAAATGCATTTCAAGAGGGTCAAATGCGATTCTACAAATGTCACCGCTGGCAGAAATAGTGATAGAAGCGAGCGAGGTCGGGCGGCGCACCTGGTGGCACTGCAGCTTGGTGCGGTTGGAGGCGTAGGTGGCCAGCGCCGTGCCCTCGAACCCGTAGCGGATGTACGACACGTACGTGATCCAGCGCAGGTACACCGGGATGGCGTCGAACGACACGAAGAACCCGCTGAACAGCAGGAACGGCACCGACATCACGGGCGCCAGGAACACGCCGTTCTGGGGGTTGCGTTGCGTTGCGTTAGAGGGGCGTTATTGTGGGGGCGGCGACGTGTGCACGGGGTGTCTGTGGGGGGGGCGCACCTGCACGTTCATGGCGGCGCCCACCACCAGCCCCACGCTCTGCGCCACGAAGGCGATCAGCAGACACGACGACAGGAACATGGAGAAGCGGAACCACTCCAGCGGCTGCGACGTCAGCAGGTACACTATCACCACGTAGATGATGCAGAAGATAGCCTGGAAAGACGGTCACCGTTATGTGGGGGCTTCTAGCGTGGAGTCGGACTCCCCAAAGGGTAAGGTTAAGGTAAAAGAAACAAGCGGGCGAGGGCGTCACCTGGAACGGTATGTCGGAGACGGTGATGGCCAGGTAGTAGGAGCGCAGCGAGTACCATCTGTTGAAGTGCTCCTTTATCAACACCGGCATCTCGAGTGGGACTGAAACGGTAATCATATATTATTTGTGATGAAAGGTAATAATATAGCTAACAATTGTTATAATAATACATTTAGAGATTACTTTTAAGTATATAGTCGCTAAGTGAGTTTTATATTGCCGTAGAAGAAGAAATATATATACAATTTTCGTAAAATATATTTTGTTTCTCCTGTTCAGAGACTGTCGTTAGTAACGTAAACGTAAATCGGAGCTAAATTTGCATTGAATTGTGTGTTAAGTGCACTCACAGCTGAGGATCGTGATGGTCATGGAGGTGTACATGAGGAACAGCATGTTGAAGAACAGGAAGCCGAGGTTGGAGAGCACCTTGGAGCCGTCGTCGCCGATGTCGTAGTACAGCGCGCCGATCAGGAAGCCCACCAGGATGTGCGCGAACAGCCGCAGGTACATGAGCGTCTGCGGACAGACTCTCGTTTGACCTTTTACGTGCATTATATGTATATAGCCGGTATTTGTTACGATCTGTGTTCAGTAAAGGACTTCAATGGAAATATTTCTTATTAAGAAACATTTCCATTTCAGCTCCGTATAATTTGAACCACACATATTAAGACGAAGTTAAACGAAAACTTGTAAAATTCAAAGTAACGGCATCAAAATAATCGGTTAAATTGATACATATGGTATGTATCGTGATTTAGATGAAATTAGCTCCAAAGCAAGCACTCAGTTACATATTGTGTACATGATGCTATCGGTATAAATGGCAAAGGTTATCCGATGGAGAACGCCGAGGCCTCTCGTCCGTGTGAGCCGATCGCAACGCGCAGCCGTACCCAGTCGCGGCGGCTGAACAGCAGCGTCCGCTTGAGCACGACCCAGAACTGCGTGAGCTCGGACGTGGCGTAGCGGCGCGGGGACGGCGCGCCCAGCAGCGCCACCTCCGCGTTGTCCTGCTTCTCGGAGTCCACCTGGACCACCATCGGCTCCCCTGGGCGCGACAGATTCGGTTTTTTATTACTGCCTCGGTCTCTCTTCCGGGTGAAAAATTGTATTCCATACGGTGTCGCCGTAGTTTGACGCGATATAAATAGGAATACTTATATTTAAATGTAAGTAATGATACCGATTATTCTACCGTCGGTTACATTCACGCGGTGAGGTTATCGAAAAACTTAATGAATAATGCTAACACTACTGCGTGCCATTCGCAGATTACATGCGGGCTATCGATTCCCTCAGTCATTATTATATCTGTAAAAGTCTAGAAAACCAGGGTGTAGAAAGCAAATATATAAAAATCCTAAAAGAAATATACTAAAACTCTACGGCAGAAAATCTACTTAAACACCTGGGAGATATTTTTTAAGCAGAAAGTTTTTAGAGAGTACGGACCCAGTTTCCCCAAACATTTTAAACGGGGAAGAATTTGTAATAAAAGTAAATGGGACGCCTAAATCAAGATTCGCAGATGATATTGTGCTATTCGCAGAGAAACCGGATGTACTACAAACTGTACTGCATTTAGCTAATAAAAGCAAGGAAGCAGGTTCATCAATGAATCCAGAGAAAGTAATGAAATATGCTATAAAAGAAAACACAGAAATAGGATAGGGTGTTTTCAAACATGTTGATGATTACATATGTCTGGGACAGCTAATATTTAAAAAAGACCAACTTTCGAAAGAATAAGCAACACTTGGAAATGCAGAACGGGTGTGCCAAAAGAAATAGTTAAGAATGAAAAAACACCAATTTCGGTGAAAATCACTCTTTTTAACGCGTTAATTCTCCGTCTCGCCGATGAGTGTACAAGCTTGGTCTGCTATTAGTAAAAACAATATGGCGCGAGGCATGCTAAGCTAAGGCTACGTAACAAGTGGACCACTCAGAAAATGAAAAAGGACGAAAGTAAGCGATATTTTACACATCAGATAAACATCAGACAAATATTTTACTTGGTGGTAGGGCTTTGTGCAAGCCCGTCTGGGTAGGTACCACCCACTCATCAGATATTCTACCGCTAAATAACAGTACACTGTATTGTTGTGTTCCGGTTGGAAGGGTGAGTGAGCCAGAGTAATCACAGGCACAAGGGACATAACATCTTAGTTCCCGAGGTTGATGGCGCATAGGTGATGTAAGGAATGGTTAATATTTCTTACAGCGCCTTTGTCTATGGGCGGTGGTGACCACTTACCATCAGGTGGTCCATATGCTCGTCCGTCAACCAATACCATAAAAAAATATATATATATATCTGTCGTGTAAGTTCGAAGTTCAATGACCAAAGTAAACAATGGAAGGTTATTCACTTATTAATGTTCCGCCGCCTCTCGTCCCTACGGCTAAATATTAGCTTAACTCTATTCTACATTTACATAATACCAAACGTATGGGTATATTTTTGTAGATATACGAATATCAGGAATTGGTCATCAAGAAAATACCTAGAGACCACAATTATAAAAACCTTTATTTAAATATCAGACAAAGCGACACAGGCGTTTTTGTTACGAAAAATGGTAATCGCTGGTCGAAGATCCTCACAAGAATACGAGGCCCAGAGGAGTAGTCCAGCAGGGGGTCATAAACAGGCTGTTACTTTTACATTTTGCCGTGATAAGTCTTTTCCTGGAATGAACAGTATTTTCCAACTTATTAGTGACGTCACACTATTGTTTTCAAATATTTATGTAAAATTCATTGAAGTGAAACTTCTTTGGAAGCGATGTGACTAAAATTATGAACTGACTGAATTTATGAACTACATTTTTATTTTTAACGTTTCTGACGAATATGATCTAACGATTTCACAGACACGTGTACTAAATTGAGCGTAATTTTAATGTTATTATTGAAATACGCCATACTCGTATCACCTTCATCCTTCCTTACTTCAAGAAACGTATTACGAAAACCAATGACATCAAATATTATAGCTAAAGCAAAAAATGGCCATGATCTTAATAATTTAACTTTAACACAAACAATCTTCATATGAATACATACATATTTAATAAACATTGTTCGAGGGCTGCTCATACAGGAAGCTTATCTGTTACTCTGACCTCGCTATCAGCCGCCTTGTTAAAAACGTTATTCCTTATTTGTATGATAATAAGAGTCAAAATGGAGTAAAAGTCAGACGCCATGTTTGTGTTATGGAATCTCAGACAAAAATATAGTTTAGTCTAAATATCACACTATTAGACTGAATTGAATGGGTTCCTATTATTGGAGGAGGATTACAAATCAGCTAAATGTGTGATGCTGCTGCCATCTGCGGGACTCACCTTTGCCCTTGGCTATCTCGTTGGCGGCGAACTGAATGAGCCCGTTGTGCAGGTTGGCCCCGTTGGCCCCGTTGGCCCCGTTGGCCCCGTTGGCCCCGTTGGCGTCCATCTTGTCCTGCACCTGCGACGCGTCATTCTTGTTCCAGTCGTTCTTCAGCGAATTCTCCATGTCCTTCTTGTTGTTGTATTCCGCCATTTTCGGTAGCGGCAGCC
Organism: Vanessa tameamea; assembly: GCF_037043105.1. Classification (NCBI taxonomy): domain Eukaryota; kingdom Metazoa; phylum Arthropoda; class Insecta; order Lepidoptera; family Nymphalidae; genus Vanessa; species Vanessa tameamea. Next base: position 13,080,987 of record NC_087318.1, read on the forward strand.
CCGTTCTGTAGCATTATCGGATATATATTATGTAATTAATGACCAAATGTTGGTTATGGTTTCTGACTTCCTACGTTTCTACAAATGAGTGATATTTCAATTAATCGTTCACTACCAGCACACATAGCGCCAAATATGATTGCTTTAGTTCTGTTCTGGTTAGCACAGGGGACGTGAAACCTTAGCGCACATGGTTGGTAGCGTTAAGACGGTAAGGGGAGGGGTACATCACCCACAGGGAACAGTCAATATAAATTGGTATATTTTGTTTTTCAAATTTTTACTATTAATTCAAATATATAGTTGATTGAATATTTTATATAATCAATCGTAAAAGGCAATATGTAAACGAACTGAATAAATGTCGTATGTAAATTCTGCATATTTATTTATGAAATGTTTAATATAACGAAACATTAAATCTGTCAATTATATGCACATAATTAATGGCACAGTGACGTCATAGACTAATGTCTATCGCCGTCAGGTGACAATTTAAATTAACTTCAACCGTTTTAAAAATACGAACGATTAATGAAGTCATTCTAAAAGTGTGACGTTTAATCTCACATCACTCACGTCACGATCACAGAACGTCTCGGATGTTTCGCCTGAAAGGTTGTCCAAATACAAACGTACGTGCATGGTCAGTACAAAGCTCCCATTATAGATAAAACCTTCAGAGAGAGAGGGAGTAAGGTAGAGGGGGGGGTGTCTCACCGGATGTCGTGCTTGCCGTTGTCGATGGCGCGCACGAGCTTGCCGGTGTGGTCGCCGTACTCGCCGCACGACACCTCGATGACGAAGGAGGCCGGGTTGTGGTACGACGGGCACTGCAGGCTCAGGCTGCCCAGCCACTCCACTGCGGGGACACCGCACTCGCTTATGCTTTTTACGTCATTTTTTTGTTAATTACTATTATTGCTACGCCCCCCGGTTGACGACGACGGTATCCCACGGGCGATTAACGTGGAATTACGTAGTGGGGGAAAAGTAAAAATTGCCTTCCTACGCGATGTCTTTGAAGCTATCGCGTCAAATTTCCTGTTATACATCTTTAGAACTGTAACGTTAGTATATCTAAGATTACGAGTACAAAAAATCAAGAAATCGCTTCATACCTTCGAGATATTTAAAATACGAGAAATATTTCATACACGTGCTACCCACGTCAACCGTATCAATCTCCATATATACGATATTTATAATAGTATTACTCAATGTTACGAACGGATGATAAATATACATAATTTGAAAGTGAAAACAGCAGCTCGAGCAATAGGAGACGGCGAGGGCTAAATATGTTTACTGCCTAACTCGACGAGCTGATTGGTACTCGCATATAAAGTTTTCTTCGGCTCGTTACGATACAATAAAAATTTGTTTTTTTTTTATAAGAGCATATTTCCTGATTAATGCGAATCCATTGATTATAGTTTATGACGATGTATTATTTATTTTACGTTTTATCTTATTTGTCTTATGAATGCCATTCATCCATGACCTTTGTTTTTTAATCAAATGTATGTTGTTCTTATGCTACACGTGTCTATGTGTCCACTACCGGCCGACGCCATCTCCACACAGACACTTGCCTTCGGATTGTTTTCATAATTTATATTGTAAGAGTTATCGTTTTTGTGAACAGGGGAGTTATTTATTTATCTTACCCAGTCTCCCTGTACTGCCCTGGTAGACGCACTGGCCGTCCGCTAACGTGTACAAATGGTCAAACATCTCGAACAATCTAGCGGAGGGCTGGTGAATGGTGCAGATGATCGTCCTTCCGCCTCTGGCGAGAGTTTTCAACAAGGAGATACATTGGAAGCAGGAGGAACTGTCCAGGCCTGATGTTGGCTCGTCGAAGAACATGATTGGGGGATTGTTGACCAGCTCCAGAGCTATGGAGAGCCGCTTCTTCTGACCGCCTGATAGATTTGATGTCATCGTTTTGTGATGTTCCGATAAGCCTAGAGTTTCCAATATCTCTTGAATCTGAAAGAATATTTATGTATTAATAAGTTAATGAGTTAAAAACGAAAACTAAGTTGAAAAAAGGATAACCAGTAACCAGTTATGTTTACAAGCAGTAAAAGTTAATTCAGTACATACGCATTTAAGAATTATTATTTTTATGTAAAAAGTGCAACCGAATAAGGTAATTTGAGTGTAATGTATACAAGCTAAAGTACCCAAGGAGCAACCTCACCAGAAATTTATGTTTAATTACATTGACCTTTAATTTCATTTACATTTCTTCGCATCTACTTGTAAACATAATTCAATTATTATATGAAAACTACTGAACAAAAGTATTACACAATTGTAGACGGATCGGTTCGGTTTCATTCGGGTGGGTATCACCCACTCAGTCACGGCGACAAACATGAATACTCTGTATTGACGTGTTCCGGTTGAGAGAGTGAGTTCGCCGATGTAATTGCAGGAACAAGAGACATTTTTTATATAGTAATAAATTTTAATAAGTAGTCACCGCCACTCATGGACATTTGCGCTATGAAAAATATTAATCATTACATTTCCAATGGGCCGCCAACCTGGGAACTAAGATGTCTTTTAAGCCTATAGTTACACTGACTTAGTCACCCTTTAAACCGGAACAGAACAATAAAAGTTATCGCTATTTGACAGAGGGTGAGTGGGTGGTACTTGCTCAGCCGGGTCTGTCTACAAAGACCTACCACCGAGTAATGTAAGGTACATCATAGATATCATCATCAATCAGATCAACAATGTAAGTTACGGGGTCAATTTCTTTGACCATAACTTACATTGGTTGATTACTAAGGGCATTTGCACATAACATAAGGCATATTATTGCATAAAAACATTTATTTATATTGAATATAAGCTTACCACTTCTTCTTTATCCTCTCTTGTGGTGGCACTGGGCAGTTTCAAAGCCGTAGCCACCGCCATTGCCTCTTCGACGGTCAGGTTGCCGTGCAGCTGGTTGTCTTGCATGATGTAGCACGACAGCTTCCGGAAACTGGATAGGTTACGTTCCATACCATTCACTGTTATACTGCCTTCCATCCCTGATGTCCTGGTAACCAAAAAGTTTATTAAATATAAATTAAGTATACAAAAAAAAAGATTTATTTTTACATTCAGAATTTTTTTTTGTCCTATTTATGATTAAAGTCGAATACCATTATTTTTATATAAAAATATATTTAATCTGAGAACATTTACATAAACGTTACTTTTACTAAAAAAACCCTATATTATTGTATTCCTTATCATCATCGCTAAAGATTACTCATGATGATTGTCGCTCACGCGACATCATGAGCAATTTACAAGTCAAATGTCAAGTCAAATGGCCAGCGGTGCGCGATGCAAGACTACGGATACCTATAGATAAATATAGATATAATATACTTTATCTGCCTTTTAATTATTTAAAATAATAAAAAATATTATATTAATTAACAATTATAGTATAATCAAAAAGGATTTATGAAAACGATTTGAGTCGAAACCGCAGCAACCAAGGCCAGTGGAAAAAACAATATATGCCGTGACTATAAATTATTGCATATTCCTAAGTCACGAGACAATAATTTTGGCAAGATAACATTTCATTTTAGTTTTTTTTTTCATGTATACAAAAAACACTTAATGATTATATAATTGTGAGCGGTTGCAGCTATTGACGGGTTGCTTGAAAGATTTATCACTGTGCACGAGACAAATTATAACCCGGATTTAAACCTTAATTTGATTAATCCTTATTTTAACCGTACTTCGATCTTCTGGGGTTTCTATCAATGATGTTATCCACTGGGCCACCTCAGAAACTTCCTACAGCTATATACTTTGAACGAGTAAATTTAACCATGCTTTATATAAACAGCGAGAGCCGAGATGGCTCAGTGGTTAGAACGCGTGCATCTTAACCGATGATTTCGGGTTCAAACCCAGGCAGGCACCACTGAATTTTCATGTGCTTAATTTGTGATTATAATTCATCTCGTGCTAGGCGGTGAAGGAAAACATCGTGAGGAAACCTGCATGTGGCTAATTTCAACGAAATTTTGCCACATGTGTATTCCATCAACCCGCATTGGAGCAGCGTGGTGGAATATGCTTCTAACCTTCTCCTCAAAGAGAGAGGAGGTCTTAGCCCAGCAGTGGGAAATTTATAGGCTGTTATGTAAAAAAATATATATACAGTTAATATGTTATTCGTCTTCCTAGTTTATATGGCTGGACATAAGGCCGCCGATCCCAAGATCTTAGGTTTAAGCCCTCGCTCGGGCAGAGTGGGTGCTCTAGGAGTTGGGGGGGCGATAGCAACCCGAGGGATTGGGATCGACCCTTGACTTTCTCATCGCTATGCGGCCCGTGAACCGGTAAAGTAATATCTCTAAGTACCAACCAAACAACCTTCATTCAATCGGCTCTTAATGGCCTCCAGTTTGAAAAGTAAGTACAATGTTAAAAATATGATAAGCATAAAACAATAGAAAAATGATTTACATGTAAGCACCGTAGGCGGTGTCTCGCGGCCGAATATAACGACGTCAGGTGACCCGTTTATTGCCGTATTGCTATAAATCATACACATCAAATTACAAAATTGAAACAAAAACATGACGCGTACATAAATGGACACACGTATCCTTTTGCTTCACACGTGTAATCGTATCCGCTGATCCGAGATTGCAAAATCAAATTATCACGTTTATAATATCAGCTTGTGGGTGATTAGCAGGGATTGCTTCAGCGCAGGTAGTATTATACTACAATAGTACATTTCGTAATTACAATTATCGACGCGACCCGACGTTACATTCTACTGTCCTATCTATCGAGCTGATATTGTAAATGCAAAAGTGTGAGTTTGGATATTTGTTACACAATCGCACTCCAACGATTGGAGGGATTCTAGACGTTTGAACGTATGTGTGTGTGTGTGTATGTGTTAAAATAATTTAAAAAATATATGAACGTGTAACTTTGTATGCGAGTATTTTCGATTGATTTAGAACACTACATTTTTATTTACATTGAGAAGCGATCTCTTGAAACGCCCAAGAATGTCGTTAAAAAAATCTATTTTAATATATTTATCTTTAACTACTATAGTTTACTTGTTGGTAAGGCTTACTTGAGGTAGGTACAAGCCCGTCTGGGTAGGCACCACCCACTCCTCAGATATTCTACTGCCAAGCAACAGTACTCTGTATTGTTGTGTTCCGGCTTGAAGGGTGAGTGAGTCAGTGTAACTACAGGCACAAGGGACATAACATCTTAGTTCCCAAAGTTGGGGGCGCATTGGCGATGTAAGGAATGCTTAATATTTCTTACAGAGTCATCGTCTACGGCGGTGTTGACCACTTACCATCAGGTGGTCCATATGCTCGTCCGCCAACCTAAACCATTAAAAAAAATGAAGAAAAAGACTTGAATTCATGTCGACACTAAAACCTACTTCAAAAAAAAGCAAAACGTAAAATACATGTAAATTTATTCAGGTTCTTGGTTTAATTAACTGAACTAACTTCCGTAATATAATTTGACAATTTAGCTAAAGTCCGCGAGATAAATATTTAATAATTATTATACAGGGTTATTGGTAATTCGACGTATTCCCGTTAGGAGGTGATAGGGGTGACTATTTGCGATAATTTATACCCCCATATGCATCATGCAAAAGTGAACCATTTTTGAGTTATCACGTTTTTTTGATTTTTTCAAAAATAAGTCAAAAATGCAACTTCAAAAATTAATTTAAAAAAAAGTATCAATTAAAATCTACTTTTTTCTTCTGATTTATAAAAACGATTAAATACTGGATATATTTTAAAAATTATCTCTCCAAAATTAAAAATGCGAGACGGAAAACGATTTTATTTCATTATATTTTTTATTTTTTTCCCTCAAATATGCCTGAAAAACAAAAAAATCATTATGAAACTTGTTCTGCAGATTATTTAAAAACAATCGTTTATAATAACCCTGTATAAGAGTCGCTATAAACACGAAATAAATGTACCTTTTTCTATTCTCGGACACACGTACGCAAATAAATCTCATGTTCTTTTTTTTAGTTTAAATACCTACCTACTATTTTGTGTATGATAAATGCCCAATTTAATGCCTTAATTTTGAAAGATTAATTGTATCCAAATTATTACCGAAATGATAAAGAGATAAAATCTTATAGAATGAATATAAAAATAAATCATACGACCGGTCCCGCTCCAGCTTATATATCTAATCGTAATGAATATACATTTTAAATTGTCTGATAAACAACCGAAGTATTTAGTTCCCAAGGGTGGGTGCGCATTTCAATTCTTACGGCGCCAGGAGTCAGACGCCCATGCACCGAATGTTTTTAAAAAAAAAACATAGTTAACACAAGTACAGTGATTGACTTTACCATATTACTAACAGATAGGGTTGCCCAGCTAGCTAGGATAAAATAGTTGGTAATCTCCAGATTTGTAGCCAACCAGAGGTCACCCTATTGATAGAGTAACAGTCAGTCGTCAGTCTCTTGCATTTATAGTGAGTTGACAAAGGTATTTATTTATAGTTCGGAATAGAATAATATATTTTTTGTTCGTTTTAATAACTAACTTGGTTTCTTCAAGTGGATAAGGAAACTCGTCAGAAAACGAGACATTTAAATTGCTATCATTAAATTAAATTCCTCTCGAACAATGTCGTAAAGTACACTTACAATTTATCAAGGCAATTAGTGTAGTCGACGAGGCCTTTGACAGAGTTTTTTTTGCTAAATAATTTATATCTGCCATCATCATTATAAAAGTTCGATTGTTATGGACTTCAAATAGTTCACAGTACGACTATAATACGTCGGTCGTTTGTATAAAATCGCATGTAGATTTAATATCTAGGGATACTTCTGGTTGAAAGAACATTTAGGAATGGATAGACCGATACGCTTGCGACAAACATTAATTAAATTGAAACAAAACTGATAAAAAATTGATACTCAGAATTGAAGACTAGCATTGTTCTTTTTTTAAATTATATAATAATGAGAATATATTAACCCATTTACTTAATCATTTATAATTAAAAAAAAAAAATAAACAAAGTTTTCGCGAAGCTTTTTATCACACAATACTTTTATCGTATTTGTTTTTGTTAAGTTTTTAGTTATTTATACTTCGTACAGTGATTCACGAGATTATGAGAAAGCAATGAAATAGCCAAGGTTCACAATATGCATATGTAATGTTTTTTTTTTCATTTCAAAAACTATCATCATGAAGATGTTCTAATTGATTTCGCACACTCTTAAGGGAGACTAACCATACGCGTGAGACATAATATTACAAGCGCAAGTGTTTGCGTAAACACAATTCCTGGCGTCCGCTGAAGCAGACATTTCCATCAACATTAGTAAATACAATCTAACAAGCGAATAACTATTATGGTTAAATATTGAAAAATATAATTCCGTCATTATAACGTATAGTAAATGTTCAGTCATTGAGACTAACTACTGCATTTTTTATGATGACTTTAGATCCCATCTGTGATGATACAAAATAGTTTTGTAATCCCCTACAATTATTTAGAACTAGTTTATTTTATAATCAGGATAAACGAATGAATTAAGATGAAATATCTAACTAAAATTATGCCTTATTAAAAGAAAACTAAAATTTACAGGCACTTATAACAAGGTCTAATTAAAAGTAAACCACTGTCCTGATTGATTTTGAACACGGTGACCAATCTTAATGGGTGCGAACTGCACAGAAGTTATTGAAATGTAAGTAAATACAGACACAGACGAACTTTATATTTCCTCATTCATCGTTCGATGGGACGGAAGTCAGAAACGACTGAAGCGATACCAAGTGCCGTGGTAATTAAAAGCTTTACGTGCTCTCTGATGCAAGGAATTTTCACGGGACTGCCCAAATTCTAAACTTCGGGATGACACTGAAAATGACTTGACAAAAAAACACAATAGATTTTACTTTTCCGATACGGAATTTTTAGCCGAAACTTTGGGAGATGTAATCTATTTTTTCCCGATCTGGTCATCCAAGATGCAACCGAAAAGTACAACGGACACAATAAACGTATTTAGTTGGTAAAAAATATCTAATAATACACGGTACGTTGCGTCGGTCTAACAAGAAATGATTTGATTACGCAAGTCAATGGCATATATCTATTTTATTACACATAACATATCGTTTATATCACAAATCAGATTATAGCATTACTATCACTGATATCATTTTAATGATATAACGTGGAACAGAAACTATAAAATAATATTAAAATTCAATAAAAATATATTCAAGAGCTTCCATGTGATGCGAACGCAAAACGGCCAAGACCATATACGGTGCTTACTTCTCGTAGTATTCGATATTATCTCACATACATTTGATATATTTGAACATATACATACATCAAAAAGTATTAAGAATGTTTTCTGACATGGTCTTGGTTTGTAAATAACATTCAACGTCAATTTTTTAAATATTAAAATCAACATGTCGGCTACAATTCAATAGCAAACAGTGAAGAATTGGTATTGGAGGCCCTGTGTGACAAGTACTTACTAACTAAATATAACTTACGGGTGGATTTTTTATACGATATTAATGTGAGGTATTATTTAAAATCGTACATGAAAAAAATATTCCATAATAAATATTCACAATAGCAAATTAGTTGCAAGAAGTTCGTGCGTACGTAAACGGTATCTTGTAGTATATTATACCTACTTCTCATAGAACCTTATACAACTGCTTAATCTGAGGTACCTACCGTTTTTTATAAAAAAATCTTTCAATAGCAGCTCGTAGTTAAACTGTTAAACCATTCAAATATCTGCGCCTGATCTATCTCCGGCCACATCAGATTTTCCCTTTTATCCAGTTATGAGAGTATAATTAAAAACGAGTATGTGCACACATTTGAGCAATGTGGTAAGACTTGAGCAAGTATCTTGTCCTGCATATCGATCACCGTGGCCGGAAATAGTTTAAAAGAAAATTATTATTATTACGGCACAGCGCTCGCTCATTAAAGTTAGCGTTAAAATAAAAAAAAATCAAGTATAACATTTACAACACGACAAATAAATAATTACTTAATAAATCTTCTGAAATTCAGTTATATATATGGAATAATGTCATTGTAAGATTGAGGAATAAACAAAATATGATACAGAAACATGTCAACGATAACGTAACAAAGGAAGGATTTCAATCCAAAGGACAACAATAGAACCAAAATTTGTAAACATCTGAAATCTATCGACTAGACCACAACCGAACGTCACGAAACTTTGCCATACGAGTAGGAAGAAATCTGGATACGAACGTAGCTATTTTGATTATACTGATAACGGAATTTAGAAAAACCGCTGTCAAAGGTTAAAATAAAATGAATACAGACGGATTCACGGAGAGCCGCTAGTGTGATAACAAAATAAATACCTTGATAGCATCGAGGCGTCTATTACATTGCGTATAACTTCCAATTGACCGCGTGACCTAATTGTGACTAATTGATAACAAGGATCCGGTTGCAAATAACTTTGATGATGTCCCGTAACTTATGTATCCACATGACTCTTGCCGTAATCGAGTCCCGCTAAATTAAAAGTTAATATTTCAATTAAAGACGCATATTATGTTAAGCGAGTCGTTTCTTAAAATAATAATTTCGGCCTTCGTCTTGTTCTCATTCACCTTGCCTCTTTACCGTATTAAAAAAAAACTGCTTTCCGTCGCCGTTAACAATCATATGATTTAATTCATTAAATCTAGCCACGGAAATATTCCAGTTCTATTTCTTGTTATATCAATCCATAAGTATCCATCAAAAACAAAGGTATTATATTTTGTGTCTGTAATACGTCTAACGATTTCGCAACCGTTAGTATACGTTGTAAGTGAACAGAACCTACATATGTAGTATGTATGTGTATATATATAGTTGGATGCGTTGCCTTCCATCTGATTGAATTGAAACTGTGTACAACGGTTTCTGCTACAGTATAGTCGATATGTGTAGACGACTCCCATCACGAGAGGTGTAAAGCAAAATAGACAACTTTGACATCGAATCGACGCGACCATTGGTCGAGATCTTAAATATTATATAAATTTTAGATTTTTGGCTTTTCGAAGAAGTTCTTATCGGAACTTAGGAAGTAAAATTAAAGTGGATATAAGTGAAATGATATAGTGTTATATTACTAAAGATACATTAATCAAAACCTGTCCGTAGTGCCATAATACAAGCAACCCACTGCAATTTGTAAACCTATAGTTTGTTAATCTTCACACCTTCATTGATTGAAATACGTACGCGGCGCACAAATCGTGTCCGATATTTATTTACAACAAATTATTTACTCGGAACATTAAAAGAGGTATTGCATCGTTGCCGTGCGTTGGCTAGTTTGAAAATGTATTCGTCATACTGACTAGTATGTAAACATTACGTTCTATACAAGTCATATAAAGGAATATTTAAAAATATAAAACATATGCAACCCTCTCTGAGGTATAAGATATTATGTTATCTATGTGGTATCTAGCGGCTAGGCTTTAATCACAATGGAAAGTAGTTTTAATCTTGCGAAATGTGTATGGTTCCGTGCGGTTCCGTCGCTAAATTGTGGTAAGTGATGTTTACTAAGATTGCGCAGACTAGGCTCAGCTGAGACGGTTTGCGTAACACGATACTGGCTAAGGTAGCGTGTAATTTGAGCGACCGGTGACTATTTATTATATACCTGATTTTTTACTACCAAACTGGTTTGCATGTCTGTACGCCAGTGCTTAACGATAAGTGAATCATTATAATTAATCTGAATAAACAATCACAAATTGACAAATTCTTGAGTCAAATCAGTATTTTTTTCCGAACCACCGGTTTATAGTGTAAGTGAGCAGATAATATAACATAAGGGACGTGATGCATTTGGTCCACACGTTGAGTATCGGCACATTGGTCATAAGAATACGTTTTTTTATAGACAGGGTCAATATATTTGGGCGTTGATTTTTAAATTGTAAGGCAGTGTCTACGCATCGGTATTTTTTCCATTCCAACCTTCAACGAATACGACAGTTAAGCTAAGATTTGCAACAGATCGCTCGGCGAACCAAATACAGTTAATCTTATTGAGACTTCGTTGCTCAAATTGTTTTTCTATTTTCTGATCCAAAGCGTCAGTAAAAGTAAGACGTCACTCGAGATGCTGTGATACTTTAGGCTAGTTTGCGATATGAAGAGAAAGTGTGACAGAAGCATATGAACAAAACGCCGAGGCGAAAACAGCAAGTACAGTTACCGCAATGTTCCATCAAGCACAACGATGTGCTCTCTACCTCATAGCCAGTGTACATACACTAAACTATACGAATATGTATAAATGTAAAGTCATAGTAAATATCCCTCGGATAGGCACAGCCCTCCCCTCCTCACGAGGTCATAGGTTTGTGAATTGTCAAGCCCATCTCGTCTGCGGACTAAAACTACTATAAAGGATATTAATTTCACATATATATATACTATATAGTATACTGTTGGTACTAACTAACATATGTTTAGTTTAGGTTTTACACCCACGCCTACTTACTACACTTTCTGAAGCAGAAAGGCTACAGTGCATAGTGCCTGTATCACTTTATTGCTTTGAATGCGCTTTTTTTTTAATTTATGTGAAATAATAGTATGTAGGCCGTATATAAAGAATATACATGTTTACACACAATTTGGAAGCTAACAACAACTAAAAACAAAAGTTACAATAAATTACTGTGTCATAAACAAGTTTCGTATTTCAATTAACATAAATATACAATGCACTTAAAATTGCGTGCAATATATGTTTTTCGCGCGACATTCGGAAACGATTTCGGAAATCTACAATTCTCGCAGAAAGTAGGACTTGGTAATGATCGCCTGACAATCATCATTACTATACATTGTATATATCTCCGGGTGGCATCGACAAGGTATTTTCAAGCCGTCACAAATACAAACAAATATATGTACTATAGTCTATTCCAACCACAAGACATTAACGTTTGACATAGATGGATTTGTAAAAAAATGGCGTTTTGAACGTCGACGAAACTGCTATCGGTACTTTAGAAGTAAAATTAAAGTACATAAGTAATCAGGTGGAATAGCGTTGCATTTTCATCTGCATTTCACATGCATTTCATCATCAAATCGCATGGCGTACGTAAATCTGGGTTTGTTTATCTTTATTCCTTCTTCGATTGGAATAGAATGTACACAGATATACGCGATAGTCTCTTAAATAGAACAATAAGAAAATCAGATCCAAACAGATAAAGGGTAATTATTCAAGGTCGCTTACTTGTATCCTGTGAGAATGTTCAGGAGAGTCGACTTTCCGGCGCCTGACGGGCCCATTATGGCCGTCAGCTCGCCGGAGCGCAGCCTCCCCGAAACCGACTTAAGTATTGTCTTAACATCTGTAAATAATAATAATAATATTAGTAAAATATATAGGTTTTATTATAAAATGGTGAAATACTCTTCTCTTTATCTTAGAAAAACGAAACGAAACTCTTAAAATTGTTCGTAATTATCAATAAATACCACATACATATCTAAACTACTAATATTTTTTTTAATTGTGCGGTACATCATATTTCATTGAAAACGGAGCATATACTTTATTAGTTATACTCGCATTTCATTTACCGAGCACAATCTCAAGGTTTATAAAATTCGGTCTCAAATATTTTATATAGCAAAAACCAGAATAAAAATTTTAGTATAAAGCTGCGCCCTGCGGGTTCCCGTCACACGCGGGACTACACGAGACGAGTACTTCTCTACAGTTTAACAGAATAGTTGTTGTTTATGACTATTACCTTCCTCAATTATCGGATAATACATACAACACAAAGACAATTATTCAAATCGAATTTACTTTGTGGTAGGGTTTTGTTGTATTGTTATGTTCCGGTTCGAATGGTGAGTGAGCCAGTGTAAGTCACATAAGATGGAACATGGAACATGACACAAACACTAAGAAGACAAATACAAATCATACCTACCACCTCCCGCTACTCAACTGCGAACCGCTATCTACAGATACTATACATTATATATTTTTTATCTAATACAGAATGTAACATTTAGTTGCTTAATGTTAATAGTCTTGCTTAAAACCTTATATGGTAGTCTCCACAAAATAATGTTAGGAAATTTAAAATCAAATGAAAACTTATCAGTAAATAGAGTTTTTTATTTATCAACACAAGCAAACGCAATCATGTAAAGGTCATTTTAAAATAGATAAAGATAACAAAATCATTTCTATTACACATGATACTCATCAAAATTTAATATCTCGATATTTGTAACGACTTCCATTAAAATCGCACGACAAACAGCACCGAGTTATCGTATGATTATTTTTTGTTTATAAACTCGGGATCGGCGGGGAAGAGGAAACGTCGTGAGATAACTGGCACGTGTCGGATGAAATTAATTTGAGCAGAGCAGACGAAACGAGGTTCAACGCTTTTTGTCAAGTCGATACCTTTGCAAAAAATATATGACAACTATTGGTGCTGTCCCGGACTTGAAAACGCAATTACTGGTTAAGATTCACGTGTTCTGAGCACTGGGCTATCTCGGCTTATTAAAGGGAACCTTAAATTCGAGGCGACGTGACAATCGTGATGTCGAAGGAGAAATTTAAATCTTATCACATACATTACACTACATCATACGTTACTTTACGACGCACGACTAGTTTTATTCAAACCTGAATATTGCTTGCTGTAAAATAAAAAAATAAACAATTAATGTTTATTGTAACATTTATCAGTCATTATAATATTATTTTCAACTTTAAAATATACAAATAAAAACACGAGCCTTCTAGTCGTTGGGAAATCCCCTCAGAATTATTATTAAAAAGCCCACCGAGTTTTCTTAAATAATAGTAAAAAAACGCTAAAAACAGTCTTACATTCATTTACAACACTAAACACTGTTTCTAAATATTTCTAGCAGCAATAAAAGGTCAACTGACAAACTTTCATCCTTAAGTTTACCCTTCTGGGTAAAGAAAAACGGCATAAGAGTGGTTTTTTACTCATAAACGTAACGTACCGATTTCCATGTTTTTAACTTTCAAAAACGACTGTCGTCCTAAACTTCACTCTCTTAGGTGATGAATTTTCAAACATACTTTAATAGCTTTCTTTAACTTATTAACACGAGACGAAAGGCCGCGTTTCATTCTAACATCTGCAATAACGAATAAAACTTTCATCCCATTAGGATATTAATTTTAAGAATTCCTGTGCAAAATTTCATCCCGTCACACCATCCGGTTTCGGTTGTACGTTGTATGACACTCAGGTAATTCAATATATTTTAATTTCAAGTAGATGTAATGATATTATTCTTATTCGAATATCGAATTCTATAAAATACATAAACACGGACGTGATATTCGTTGAGATTGATAAAAGATATCTGAAACGTCACGAGAGAAACATTCATCGATTCTATTATTTTGATATTGACATATCGAATTATATCAACTCTATACGCGTTGATTAAATACATAATTATGTTTTTTTCGTTCTTGCGGACTGCGTGTTGCTAAGTATTTTGTATCAATAATGTTATCAATAAATATATTCACAGATAATATTTCGTAGGTACTTATTTGCCCGTGATTGTAAAATAATTATTGTCAAAATAATCCCTTCAAATAAAAATAGCCTTGTGTACACATCCAAGAACCATTAAAAAAAGAACTGATTTGTATTTTTGTATTGAAATTACATTTTAATTACTAAATAAACCGTGCATTAATGATCCGAGGTATTAAAATAATATTATTAATAATTTAATTAATATTTTTATTTAAACTTTGTATATAATTATAAATCTATTTTTGGAACAAATTATTCTAAATTTAATAAGTAATATTATTAGTAAAAGAAAAAAGTTAAGATCTATTTAAATATATAATAAAAAGAGGCCAAAAGGGTCACAACGCCGTTTTTCGGTCAATGTCTGGATGGTAATAATTGACGACAATTTAATCGGACCATATTTTTTACCAAGGAATCTAAATACTTTTATCTAAATTTTGTTTTTCAGGTATATTTGATTGAAAAAAATAAAAAAATATATTGAAATAATATCGTTTTCCGTCTCGCATTTTTAAATTTGGACCGATAATTATTGTTAAAATATTGAAAAATATCCAGTGTTTAATCGTTTTTATAAATCAGAAGAAAAAAGTAGATTTTAATCAAAACTTTTTTTTAAATAAATTTTAGAAGTTGCAATTTTGACTTATTTTGAATAAATCTAAAAAACGTGATAACTCAAAAATGGTTCACTTTTGCATAATGCATATGTTGGTTTACCAACCCGCATTGGAGCAGCGTGGTGGAATATGCTCCATACCTTCTCCTCAACGGGAGAGGAGGCCTTAGCCCAGCAGTGGGAAATTTACAGGCTGATTATGTTATGTTATGTTTTATATGTTGGTTAAAATTATCGCAAATAGTCACCCCTATCACCTCCTAACGGGAATACGTCGAATTACCAATAACCCTGTATATGTACAAACATTCATTTTATCCTATCAAGCATTAAGTACTCCGTAGGATCGACTTTATTGATCAATCTTTAAAATAATATTTCAATATTCGAGCTCGTTTATTACAGGTTTCGAGTTTCGGATCAAAGGCCTCCGTTTGGAAATATACATACATATTACAATGTTAATGAACATTTACATATGTATTGTTCGAAGTCGAACACACAGTTAATCCAAGTCACATGTTTTAACTTATATCTCGATGTTGTTTTATACACTTAGTCTTTGAATATTTATAGTCTAGATAGATTAAAAAAATTGAAAACACTTCGAAAGAAATAGTGGCTAACAGTTGGCCACTAAGTACAGGCACACTAGTAAAGTATTACGTCGTTTGGCGAGTGTCAAGTCACGACAAGCTGTCACGCACCCCATAATAATAAAGTTGGTTCGTCTGTTTTAGTGCTTTTGTATTGCGACACTATATCGAGATATACACAACATAAGCATTTGGTACTTAATTAATTCTATTCCTTCATCAGAGTGGGTTGTCTAAGCGATTTTAGCGTGTTGGGAAGTATTACTGCAATAATTCAGTATGTTTGGTGTCACGTGTGGCAGACTTCCATCCGGCACGCGGTTTCCAAACGATGTTTTTTCATATACATTCAGTCATACTTGCCCATGTTCGAACCCACAACGAACAGTTAAGATTAACGTGATCTTACTAATAAATCAACACGGCTCTGAGATGGTGATTATATAATTACATATTTTATTAATTATACTCGGGTTTAACCGCGATCAGGCATTTAGTATTATACGGCACGACGTTGTCAATCTCTGTAAAAACCCCGAATTCAATTTAATAATATAGTCATGCAAAAATAATATACAGGTTGAATTTCTTGTAACAGGTTTATTTGTGACAAATTTCTTTAAAGATTAATTACAAATACAAATTTTTACCCCAGAAGAAATATTTTGTGACCGGATTTGAACTTGCGACCTTCGGTTGACATCTACGGGTTACATCGACGGGGCCAGCTCGGCTTATCAATAAAGATAACACAGTATTTCCTCTACGACGATCTTCTGTGTGTTATTTATTCTTAGTGACATTAACGCGGTTTAAATTGCATAGACTTTAATAACATCGGATAAGTTCTTTTTTATTGTGATATTACTTTAATTCTCTATCCATTCACTAAATCCTCGACTTCAGTGAGATGACTGAACCAACCAGATCAATAAGGAAATTTCAAACTACGACAACATAATATTCAAGCTTGTCATGACCAGTTTGAAAACTGTCAGAACCGAAAAAACTGTAATCTGGTTGAGACTGCGAAACGAAGCTACTTTTACAATCTACGTATACGAATAAATGAGGACGTGTTTATAATTCCTAAATGGAAATAACTACTGAACCATAACACTTTACCAGCTGATGCAGCATGTAACGAAGAAGGGTTTACTATATGAATTACAACTTATATAACAAAAACGTGAAATTCTCATCAATAGAAGAGTATGTAAACTTAGTAAAAACTTAATAACATTAAAGACGTCGATGTAAATATTACAAGGGCAACACCTTAAATTATCACATCTATATAGTACCGAAGCCCTTGCCTGTCTTTGGCCGAAATAAATTGGTTAAATACAGTTGTAATATTAACGTTACATTATAAATACCTAAAAAAAACCAGTAAATTTGATATTTATTTCTTGCAGTAATCACGTGCTGTACAACTGATGTAGGTATTATTCACGACTAGCAACTCTTAAATAATTTATTAGTGAAACATGTTCCTAACTCGTATAATTGTTGGATTTTATAATTCATAAACCTTAACATACTAACTTCGTCACTGTTTTTAATGTACTTTCATAAAAAAAAAATATAATAAAAATAAAATTGAAGCGCACACAATAAGACAAATCTGTGATAGTTATATAAACCTCTATATATATATATATAACTTCTCGATCTACTGATAACCCCTCCTAATCTACCTTTAGAAATTCTCCATTTCTGACATGTCCAGAACGGATAATCTTGACCGAACTATAAATACATTAATTATTTGGATAGCCTTTTTACATGTTATATGATTAATTTGATTGGAAAAACAGGGAACAGACGTCACGTTGAAGACCTTTATTTTAAGGGCACTTCGAACCGACAGAGGTGATTGGTCTTGCGGTTGAAAAAAAACATAATAAAGTTGTACATTTTTTATCTCCATAATGACCCGTAACGCGGCAATTCAACTTGTCATAGTTGAAAAGACAAATGAAAAAATCATACAGGTTATCATTAATATATGTATAACAATTCAAGTTTGTTAAATCAGTATGGATAGTTATACTAAACTAATAGAGTAGTCGTCATACGAAATGTTTTATTAAGATTTTTATACTTTTGCAAATACGCAAAGTTGAGAATGGTCCACGAAATACTGAACGAAAATTGTGAAGCGTGAAGCAAATACGTCAACTGATGCTTAGATACTTAGCCAATGCCCTTTGACATTAAAATATTACCTAACACTCCCTATGGAACCTTAGATATCGTCCACTGTTTAAACCTGTATGAGACGAAAGTCGACCATGACAAGCTTGCACAAACTCCTACGACCAGTATAATACTTTCTTATGACAAACAGAGACAAGATTTTAGAATCCCATTAAAAATACCTACTAACTCTTAACTACAAATTGTATGTAATAATGCGCATGACAATGAGCCTTCAGTCAACTGCCATATAATGCATATAATGGTGACGAACCTAGAGGTATTCTGATCACTGAACGCACGAGCAACGTTTAATTAAAACGTTTTAAATACATCTTACGTATGAACACGTTTAATAACATATTGCTCGAGCCTCGAGGACAGATAGAATTACGCAAAGAACCGAAGCAACTGTATAATAAACATGATCTGAATAAGAAGAGTTATATTGCAAGTGAAGTAAAAACAGTTTGACGAAAATTATTTAATAATAAAGAGTGCGTAGTTTATTTACCAGTATCCTTTTGCAACGAACACTTGTGATATTTCGTAGATATCGAAATATAATTCATGCGCGTATTCAAAAATAAAATTATTGCCAATTTGTGCGTTTGTAATTTCAGAAAGCGTTATTGTAACATTTTTTCTTGGCTACATGAACTGTCACCAACGTGAATTGATATCCAAACGCTATTTGCCATTGCCATTCTTCAGACCTTAGATGAACATAACAGAAATGACACTAAAATAATCTGAGTATTGTATTTGAATTTGCTTTTATATTATCGTTACTTAAAATTTTCCACGTTTGGCATTATCTACGTAAGACATTATGGTTTTATTAATCACGAATTACGAAATTAATTGTTAACGCACAATTAGTAATAGAAATGAAATCGTACTTGTATGTATACACGTGTATACGATATTACATTTTAATGTATACACTACGTCATTATTCGCTTGTTCATATCCCATGTGTTTGGGGTCAACGCAGTGTGCAAGGGCCAATACGAGCAGCGCGTGAAACTCAAGGTTTGGTAGACTTTTACGAACTCTTAGTATACTTCTGCAGGACGGTATTTAGATCAAGAAACTGGATGGATGCGGTTAAAACCTCTTACGACACCCACGGGCTCTGATCGGCTGACTTTATTACTACACTACGAACCACACGACGAATTTGTGTCTATGTCAATAATATCTAAAAACCGTGCTAAATCGTTTGATCATTAAAAAAAACTTATCACTACCATCGATAGTGTAAATAATAATTTAATGAGCAATTTCAACTCGTGTACCATTCAAATTATACAAGTTTAAAAATCCATTGAATACAAGTTTACCTTTTCAAATTGAGATTACGTGGACCGATGGCATTGTTAATAAATTCTGATGAGGAAAACCGGTAAGTATATTGCCATCAAGGGTCAACAGCTTATATATCTGTCGTTATAGGTAAGTACACTTTTTTCGTTTTCCGTATTTACGGTAACTATCTTATTAACTCTTCACATTACGAAAGCCTTAAAAGCCTATGTAAGTTTAAGGGTTGGCTCTGTTGTAACTAGTATGATAGTCACATGTTTTGTGAGAAACGCCTTATCAAACACGGGACCCACTTGACGCGCTAGGGATTATTATGCAGTACATTGCACTATCTTATTATAAATACTAATTACAATTCAAAGAAATTAAAATAAATATTATTAAATAATAAAATACCAAAGGTCCTATAAACGAATGATAACAGAAATTGATGTATTTATGAAAATCAATTTTATAACAAACTTTATTTTTATATTCATAAAGATGAAAATCGCTTATCATTGCAACACTTCCTCTTAATGTAATTACTTAAAAAACCTTGAAATTTTAACCAAGGATAACGTGCCGCATGATTTTATACATATGCAAAGCGAGCCTAAGGAATTATTGCAGATTTAAACAATCTTTAATTCAGTGGCAGTAACCGAGCCAGTTCTGTCAATGTCATGTTTGAGTAACCAAGAAATTACACTGCGTTTAAGCATTGCCCTGTCAATTTTAACTCAATTTATAAAGTATAATACGACATTATCGAAACGTTTATCGTACATCATAAGAGTATCTATAAAAGTTAGATAAGCATATTTTGTGATGTCTGTACGAGTCGGTGATGTTTCAATTTTTCCCTTTTATAACAACAATTGTACCTAGATAAATATCAAGAATCACGTTAGCATTTAATGCGGTTAGCAACTGAGAAAGACGTGTATGTTTTGTTTAAAGTTTTCCTCAGTTACGACTTATTTTAATTAATTGTGGACAAAATAGAAACAAGTGTAGAGAATTTATCTGCAAACATTTACAAACTTGGATTGCCAACTATTGCAATGGAAATAGTTCATAGTTGCGAATCATGATATTTTATTAAATAACTCCTTAATAGATCAGCGGCATGAGGACCACCTAGCGATAAGAAGTAATATAGTTCAATCCTAACCCAAGGGGTTACTATCACCCCTCTTAACACAAAATTATGCTTTAATGTGCACTTACTACGTATATTAGTAATTCATTGCAAACAACTTACTTGATGGTAGGGCTTTGAGCAAATTGGGTAGCCTGGGTAGGAGCCGTACTCGTCGACATACCACCACATAATAGCAATACTTAGTCTTGTGCTTCGAAGGGTGAGTGAGACAGTGTAGCTATGGGCACAAGGGACATAACATAATTGCTACCAAGGTTGGTGGCGCATTGACGATATAAGGAGTGAGCAATATTTCGTACGGCGACGATGTCAATGGGCGGTGGTTACCCGAAGGTGAAGAAACGGTGGCCGATTTGCCCGTGAAAAAACAATCTTCTGAAAATATATACATAAACATACTTTATTCTACTTATAACATATATTATTGTCCAACAATATACAGTTTATAACTACGTGCCGAAGCGCCAGTAAGAGCAAAAAAATATTGTTTATTATTATTTTAGAATCATTCAATTACTTTCAATGAGTCATTATATGCATGTTACTCGGCTCTAATAGAGAACAGCGGGAAAAACATTATCATACAATAGGTACTTGGTATTCTGTAAAGTTAGACCGAGTGAACCCTAATTGAAGATTGCCGATTCAAATCCGGGCAAGCCCTACTAAATGTTCACGTGCCTAATTTGTGTTTATAATTCATCTCATCCAATCCAAGCCTTCTCCGAACTAAAATATATACAAAAAACTAAATGAATACCACCGCCACCGGTTCAGAATGTTGAATCTACTGAAATAAATCTGCAAGAAACTTAGGTGTTAGTCTTTTTTCCGACGATTACCTTACAGAGATAACAAAAATTAATTACAATTGAATAATTATTTATAATGTATGGAAATCGTCTTCGATTCTTATGCTACCTCCACGCTTTTTTATCATCGATATAATCTTTTATCGCGTAATTCGATTTATTAATCGAGGTGTATTAGCATAAGATTTGAATTATTTAAAAAAAATAACATGTTAAACAAAATTTTTGTTTTTACTTTGCAATTATGATCAGTAGTTTAATCAGTTTTAAATATATTGGGCCATCTCGGTTCGGACTTATAAACACCCGATTATTTACTTATCCATGTAGAATATTATCCAAAATATATTAGACTTTCCTATAGTAAGAATTGAAAAGTATATAATAATTATACCAACGATTTAACTGGGCTAGTGTGTGCTTGTGTCATTTAAAATTAAACTTTTTTTTTCTTCCGTTATAGAATGAGGAAGTAACCGCAACACTGATATTGTCAGTGACAATATAAACTTGTAAGAGTCGTTTTTAGAGCCGTATTTTCCTCAAAGTCCACTGTCCCAAAATCTCACGAATAAATTAAAAAAAAAGTGAGCCACTTCGTGACATTATCGGGAACAAATAACTTACCGTAAAATATTTTCCTCGTTGGTTTCCTCAACTATTTACAAATATACATATTCCCCGTGAATCAGACTAACTCGTGCCAAATGTACGCTATAAAGTTTTGCGCAGTCATTGATGGGAATACCAGACGTCCCGATTGTAACAAAATGTATTATCACGATAACGTGAAATACCAGAAAGTAATACGCGACTTTTACTATAATAATTATGACATTTATAAGAGATAAGAAGGGCCAATTTGGGCCATGGAGGCCTCTTCATACAGTTATTTTGTTCAAAGAATTTATTTGGTAAAAATATTGAAATATTGAGTGAAAGTGAAAAGTTCTCTTCCCGGTGCCGGAGACATGCATCGAAACATGTCACAAGTGACATACAGAGTGCATTCGAACAGAACAGAACTACTGTCATCAGTTCCTTGTAATTGGATTGAGGGGTGAGTGAGGCTTGAGTGATTGCAAGTGCCGTGGTTGGCTGCGCATTGGCAATGTCTATTGGCGAAGGTGATCTATTACCAACAGAGACACAGTCCTTGTTATGTTTGTCGTTCAGTAATACAACTTAAAAAACGCTAAGAACAAAGTTGTAAGTATTAGAACGTATGTACGTTCTTCTGTATAATTTTTCTTACCACTAATGAAAACTTTTACGAACAATGAAATCAACTATCCATACGTTTAATGTAACGTGACGTCGGTTGTCTATCAAGAATAATAATGAAAGATTTTTTTATGATTTTTCAAACAATTTGTGTTATATAAACACGACCGATATTAATAAATTTATTTCTTGTTTTTTTTTTACAATATTACTTTAATCATAATTTTATTCGTTGGGAGTCAAGGCAGTCGTAATTTCTGTTTATAATTCATCTCGTGCTCCTCTAAAGGAAAACGTCGCGGGTCGTCGGAAATCTCATGGGTCGGAAAATACTGCTACAAACTTACGCCACAACCAATATTGGACCGTCAGGTGAAAAAAACTCCAGCCCAGCAGTGGGTTATTTACAGATTGTCGGCTACTAATTACTTAAGTATTAACATCATTTTAATAATGATCTTCTAACAACCAATTAATGTTAATGGATTTTAAGACGAGCATTAATAAGGAAGCTAGTTTAAAACCGGTAAGAAATACGAATTATTATTTCTTCGTGTAAGGACATGTTAGTTAAAGAGCGACCTTTAGTACGAATTCGGTCATGTTCGAATACGAATTTCCACCAGCGTCCTTTCTGATCATTTTATTTCGGTTGCTTTGAAATAAATTCCTAGTTTTTATACATTTCGGAAAGCTAAGTAAACGATTATGTTTTTAAAATAATCTGCAGAGCAAGTTTCATAATGTTTTTTTTTTGTTTTTCAGACATATTTGATGGAAAAAAATAAAAAAAATATTGAAATAATATCGTTTTCCGTCTCGTATTTTTAAATTTGGACCGATAATTATTGTTTAAATATTGAAGAATATCCAGTGTTTGTTTTTATAAATCAGAAGAAAAAAAGTAGATTTTAATTGATTTTTTTTTTAAATAAATTTTTGAAGTTGCATTTTTGACTTATTTTGAAAAAATCTAAAAAACGCGATAACTCAAATATGGTTCACTTTTGCATCATGCATATGGGGGTTAAAATTATCGAATTACCAATAACCCTGTATAATAACTCTCAATCTCGGCGTAATGATCGTCAAACAATACGATTACGAAAAGCCGTCGGCAGAAGATCCTCAAGCGAACAAAGTGAAGTGAAAACAAAGAATGATCAAAGTTCGTATCCTTTGTACTACAGTTTTTTCAACTTCAACGATTAAATATATACAAACAACTATCTGCGTAAACAAAGATATACAATATCACAAAGCGCATGTTATCAAAATAACTTACAACTAGTTAACAAAATTCAATTTGGATATCGAACTAGACCCTAAATCCTGGTATAAATATTAATACTTACTGCTTTTTCTCCCTTCCTGGACCCTATAGGTCAGGTCTGTGAAAGCCAAATCGACTGGCGGTCTCTTGGGTAGATGTGTGAGGGTCTTCGGCTGCGCTGGGGTGATGGTCACCTTCAGGCTGTCCTTCCTGCCGGATATCATCGGTTTAGATTCCTCGAGTGTGAGGCATGCCTCTTTGTCAACTTTCATTTTTATATTTTACACAATGGAGCTGTGAATTAAAATGTCAAACTCTCATGTCCTACGTCACAAAGGAAGTAAATACGGGTGCAATAGACGCGCGACACGCCGCACGCTCGCGCACACACTGAGTGGTTGGGCGAGCTGAGTGACGTCGCGGTGGAGTTTTGAACTTTGCGCCGGCGCAGCGGATATGTTTTATCAGGGTTCCACAATTATATCGATGAAAAATATTTTTTTACAAAGTAAATACCTACATTTTTAAAGCGTCACATTATAGAATAATTTAATTAGAACGATTTTTTTTATTAGATGTAATAAATTGTCATGGTAATATGGATCTAATAAAAATCTTTTACAAGTAGTTGCAACTCTCTGTTGTCACAAATTACATCTATTTTATATGCTTGTACAAATAATTATTCATTAAACTCACTTTGAGTTGAGGTAATTTTGTGACCATATTTTTTTGGTCTCAGAATTAGTTACGTTAGTTTCATTATGCCAAATATATGTATGGTTCTAACTAATGTTAAAACAATATGTAGTGTTGTGTTTGGTAACACATGATCCAAAATGAGTAAATGCAAAAATATGTGACAACCTCGGAATCCAAAGCACAATGTAGATTTTTTTCTTGTTTAAAAAACATATATATTAAAGAGCTCAGTGTGCAGATTGAATTATTCAATGATAAGAGTTTCTCCAAAATTATGAATTAGTGTGACATAGACGAATAACCAATAAAACATCTAATCAGGACACAACTGACTTAATGGTAGAGCTTTGAGTAATCCCATCTGAACCATGCAATTATCAGATATTCTTCTGCTTCGTTCATTTATAAAACAAATGATATAAACAATGAGCCAATATATAGAAGAAATTTGTACTTATTAAAATTAAAAGATTTCATTTGATGTTGAAATCAAATCAGTTGAATCATTGACTGATGATTAATTTTTAATCACTAAAATAAAAATTATCGTTCACACCATTTTATTATGACATTTTTACAAATATAAAAATCAACTTTGGACTTATTTGTAGTTTATTTTATTTCCTATATAATTTAGCAGCTGCTTCAAACTTGCATATCTAAAACTCAAATCTCTTTTACGAATATCACTAACCCTTTTAATGAAAATTTTGCAACTGTTTATATTATATTATAGAAAATTGATATATAAGCCACTGACCTACATAATAAAGACAAATTAAATCTATAAAAAGTGGTATCAGTTTACCCCTGCAAATATATAATAAAGATGATGTACATTTAATTTAACTGGTAGTACAAATGTAGTTTTGAACATTTACTTGACTTTACTAATTAGTATGTCAAAGGTTTTATAAAGACAAAGGTCAAGTAGAATGCCATTCATCTTGTATACCTTATAAACAAGTTTTATACCATAAACAGGCAGTAACATATTGTGCGACTATTTTAATCAACCACAACAATTTAATTTTATACCTTAAAGATTCATCAGATTCATTCATAGCATCTAAAGTTCACTGTTAATAATGAAGGTAATTAAGAATTTCGAGAAATAAATATCTCTGTAAATGTTAACATGATAATTTTTTTGTGTTTTTTTTATATACAATTACGACCACGGCTTAAAATCAATAAAAACTTTCTAATAAGTACATACTTTGACAATAATTGTTATAATGATAATTTTTGTCATGCTTTTAAGGGGTTTGATTTAATCTAAATGTATATAGATTTATTTTAAAAAAAAACCAACAAATAACATGAACTTAATGGTAAAAAGCAATGAATACTCTTAAAGAGGTCATGAGATATGGCTACGTCGAGAACTTTTACGTTCAGATTTGTAATAAATAGTTACCCAAAGTTATTCAGAAGAAACTTGCTATCCATCGTTATCCAAGCTCATAACACTTATAGTTTCTAGAGAACTAACACTTAATACTACCAGAAAACCACAACGTAATTTTTAATTTAAAAATATCACAATTCACAACATTCGCAACACAACATGTTATAATGAAAATTTGCTATGAAAACAAATAGTGCGTGCATTTGTTATAGATTAAATATAAATATTGTGTTGTGACTTTCAAATGTCATATTTATTATTTAATCTATGCCTTATAATGACAATTGGAATTACAAGATTTATATTTTATACAGTACACACATTAAGCAATTGTGAAATTGACGCAGATTTTTTAACAATATCTTAATAATTTATTCTTTAAGAAACGGATGGAGAAACGGACTCCAATATACTTAATCATAGTACATATTTACAGTAGTTAAATTGTGAAGCAAAAGTTTGACTAACAACTTGCAATTATTATAAAACTAAATATTTAAATATATTAAACTATTTATGTGACGTAAGGAATTTTTTAATATTCTTCGATACTGACAAGATATGTTTTTCCTAACGATATAATTTCAGTTACTTTTGAGATAGATTTAGTACTAATTTTAGTTTTGTCACAGTAATAATGAGACAGTTTCCATATGTGCATCAAGTTTTATAAAAACCAAATCGTTATTTCTCGAATCATATACAAAATTAAATTATGGAAAACTTTCAACTCAGTCGCAGTGAGATAACCAAAAGTCCTGAAAAAATGCAAGAAGTTATAGGATATATAATATATAGGACAAAAAAATAAATAAAACATTACTTATTATTTTATTTATTTTATACGTGTGCAGTGAAATCATACACTGAAACTTATGCACAACTGCAGTGTCTAGTAATATAACTATAATATATTAATACCTCGTGAAATCGAATGTGGTAACACCAGCTCGATTGTACATGTACATAATATAAGACTAAAGTTCAAAAAGTGACAAATATTTCAATATTACGTCAAATATTTTCTCCATAATGTAACAAAACTTTTTTTTAATACTGTTTATAATGAAGCAATAAGATTTGCAATAATAACTTTTACAAAATGGAAAGCGTAACTGTAACTATATTTTAAAATTTTTACAAACCTTTGTGAAATCAAAGTGTTATGTTTTGTAATAACAAAAGTATTCTTTGTTTCAGAATTTTTGTGTATCGCTTATCAAAGGTTTTATAGATAGTTTACGAGGAGTCACTGTCTTATTGTATTTAGATAGAGAAATAAATGAACGAGCTCTCAGTCGATCGCCACCAGCTGATTTTGAAAACAGTAAACAGAAACAAACAAAAGTGAAACAGTTAGTTACTTATATTTATTCTGATTCAGGTGTTACCTTTGAAGTCTAACATTGTGTAGCTTATGTTGGAACTAACTTGTTTTATTATTACGGATCCTGAAATTAAAATTTAAATCAACACAATTTTATTTATATACAAAAATATTTTATTATATTTATTCTAAAATTTATAATCATTTATTGAAATTATATAAAATATACATACCTAATAATATAATCATTATTAGTATAAGCTATAATAATTGTTACAGTTTTTTTTGCTATAATGAATTAGTAAAATATAGAGAAATCACACTACTTAGCCATCAGGTTGACTAGATAAAATTTAATTTAATTTACTTTTTCAGGGAATCAAAAGTACTTACTAGGGTTTTACAATCATGTATCCTCAATGGATTTATATTTCTGTTAAGCATACTCATATTTGAGTATGGCCTCCTACCTGCAGTGAAGTACTTAGTTATACTAGTGTTTGGCCACAATCCCGGTGTGGCGCACAATGTGTGGGGTTGGATGCAACCCTTTCTCTCCATGACGTTCAGGATGATATGGGTGCTACCTCTCTTTCTCCTGAGCAAGCTGGTCAATAGCTTGTGGTTTCAAGTAAGTAGGCAAAGAATTTTATGTGATTCTTCAATACACTAGTTTCCTTTGAAAACAGCAACTAACTTATCATTAACTTTCTGCCATATTTTAACTCTTATAACACTATATAGATACAATATTAATATTTAAAGAAAAATAAATTATCAATGTTCTATTTATTTCTATTATATATATAACAATATTTTTAGGATATAGCAGACTCAGCATATAGACATCGGAGAGGTCGTCCACAATTCATGTCAAGTGTCAGTAAAATAATTGCTGATTCACTATTCAGTCTTCTGGTGCAAGCTCTATTTTTAGTTCAGGTAATATTTGTAACCATCATCAATCAACTACTTGACTCTACCCATGGCCTTTGTTTAAGCAAGTTACATATTAACACTGCCTGCCCAACCAACTAAGCCAGTGTAATGACAGACACCTGTCTATACATTGGCTGAAACTTCCAGCATAGCAATCCACGGGTTAGGTGACCACTTACCACACCATATATGTTGAGATGATGACAGTTAAGACATATATAAATGTTACTAATATATTTTCTTTTGTTTTCCAGAGTATGCTAGTCAGTATGTTACCCATAACGTACATCGGGGAGCTGTTGTGCTTGGTCCACATGTGTTTGCTGTACTCTCTGTACTCCTTTGAATACAAATGGTTCAACATGGGCTGGGAGCTACACAAGAGACTTACATTCATTGAAACCAATTGGCCGTACTTTCTGGGCTTCGGTCTACCATTAGCTGTGCTGACACAGATTCCCCAGTCTTATATAATAAGGTGAGTTGGTAATTATAAATTTTCAATCTAAACATAGTGCAATACATCTCCTTATTATGATTGACGTATTCATTGTTCATGCTTGCTGAGAAGTAATAATGCAGGGTAGAATATTACACAACACTACAATCAAAACTATTTGAAAAAGCTTTTTAAGAGTTAGGTTATGGAAACATTATTGAAAAACTGGTGGTGGTTTTCTCATAATAAATATTAAATCCTTTCATACTTTTATCCCCAATTTTACCTTTTAATGAATATTCACAAGCGCTATGATGACTGAATTTTACTAGTAAACATGAGCCTTAATATAAGTTTAAATTTTTCTAACATTAAAAATGAGGAATTTTGATACAAACATTCATTCCACATCTCCTTAAGGCGTAAATTTTCGAAAACACTACATCGATTATCTTTTATTCACAAATACAACTTAAACACTAGTCTCCATATTTGAAACATTGAAAAAAGGTGAAGCTTCCGCATTTCTACCCCCCAATTGAGCCACAGCCAGCCTGCTGGGAACGCTGTAACGCTCTGCTTTACTCATAATAAGAACCCTAAACATCGATTTACATGAGCGACGAATTTCAATACATCCGCCATTTAACGCCCGTATCACATGAATTTTGAAATATATTTTTTTAGTGTTCATTTACCTTACATAAAAAAACCTGTGCAATATTTCACCCCATTTGACCCACCGTCTCAGGCACCGTTTTATATCCGTTATTTTAAAATTTTATTAAGTCATTTTAGTGCAGACGCTTCTTGTTACAACTCAACTTTTATGAACGAATTGAACACGTCTCGCATTCCTTCTGAGAATTTATCCTCCGTAGCGATACCGACACTATCGGCCGGTGCAATAGGAGAGTCCTGTTATTGTGTTTCACAATCAAAATATTTGGTGACCGGCTAAGAAAACGTAGTCAAAAATGTAATGCAGTTGCTGCTTTCTTTGAAATCAGCCCGAGACTACAATTTATCCGTATATCTGAATCCCCTTAGAATGCTTTTCAAAAATCCCTTTTGATGCTCCAAAAAGCAAGTAAAACCGTAAGTCCTGCAGCTGAACTCATTCACGTAGGATTTGCGGTCCGATTGAATTATAAGAGTGGCATACTTAGTGATAGGCCTGTATGGGCAGGTACCACCCACCCATTATATATCCTCCCGCCAAATAGCAATACTTATTATTGTTCTGTTCGCTTGAAGGGCGCTTAGCCCGAGTTATATTCTTTGTGTCTGTAGTTAGTCACAAAGAATACATCATTGTCAATATTTCTTACTTTTATATATATATGTCACTGTAAAAGCTCGAACTACGGTAAATCTTAAGATTTTCCAGTAAAACCTAAGATTTACCGATTATGAATGGTAAATGTCCATAAAACTTTGGGATTCGAACTTTTACCATCATTCACTTGGTAAATCTTAGGATTTATATGTTAGGTTAGGTTGGAATGGTAAAAGTCCGAAAAAGTCGTCCGTTTATAATAAATACTTACATTTACCAACTCATGTCGGTAAATCTTAGGTTTTACTGGAAAATCTTAGGATTTACCTTAGTTCGAACTTTTACAGTAGCATATATATGGCAAACATGTTCACTCGAGATAATCAATTAAAATAAAGAATAGCGTGTCATTTATTTGATTATGTAATAATTTCACGATGGTCCATAAATATTCTGCCACGCGTTACATACGAATTTAACAAACATATGTGTGTGTTTGTGTATAATCGTATTCGTTAGTTCAACTGCTTCAAAAAATTAATTCAAGTTAAATGAGTAGTCGGAGTGCGGGGCGCGTGCGACAACCTTGACGCTAGTAAATATTCCACTACGATTTCTAAGTGGCGATTGTAACACCGAACGTACTTCAGTAGGTACTGGATAAGTGATGTACTTTGCTCTCGTATCTTATCGTAATTGTAATAATTACCGGGTCTTAGTAATATTCAGAGTAATTAACTCTATATATACATAATTGAATTAATAAATACTACCTACATGTTATATAAGTATATATATTATGTACTAAATAACAGACGCAATGAAATAAATTAAAAAATAACAATAACAAAAAATAAGTCGAAATAATATTATATCAAACCCTATACAGTAGGGAGAAATAGAAATAGGGAAACATGGAGGGGGCCATAACGCTTCTTCGTCACGTGACAATTTCTGCCAGTTCACTCTACCGTAAGCTGCGTAAAATACCTGATCCAAAATACAATCAGTACAATATCTCAGAGCTTGCCAAAAGTCCTCTTCAAAATATCTGGAGCTTGAGTTAGGTACTTTGGTTAATTTGTTGTAGGTCTTTGTCCAAGTCCGGTAGGTACCGCCACTCATTAGATATTCTACTGCTAAGTAACAATACTTCGTATCCTTGTGTTCCGACTTAAAGTGTGAGTGAACCAGTGTAACTAGAGACACAAGAGACTTAACATCTTAGCTGCGCAGGTTTGTTGTTGTTGGTTTGTTGGTCAGCAAAACTCAACTAAGAATTGTAGTATATATACTTGTGATTGAATGTCATACGAACAATGCGAGTCTCATCGCGATCAGGTGCAATGTTATTCATATGAAAGCACGAATTATCGATACAAATATTATAGATACGGGAGTAATTATGATATTTGGTATATTGGTACGACCTGTGGCCAACCCCCGCAGTAGAGAGGAACTATACGGCATAAAAGAGCGTCACGACGTTCTCCGGCGACGCTTACGAGTCTGTTTCACCCCCAAGGCGCGCCGGTAGGTGTTTCACGTCAAAAATATTAATTACAAGTATCTTTAAAGGGGATTATGTTAACATGCGAGCTAACAATATAGGGATACTAGTATAATGTATCAGCTAACATTCGCTTATGTTTTGTAACACTTCTGGAATCGATTCGCTGCGGTTCACACGTTTTATGTTTTTTTTGTTTCAGTGGTTGTGTTTTCTCAATCTTCTTCCCGGTGTTTATTTTGAGCGGGAACGAAGCGACTCCGGTCACGGGAAGGTGAGTTTTGTTGCGGACTGATTTTTGTGTCGATTATATATGAAGGGTGAGGCCAATGCCATACTGCCTCATTGACCTTGAAACTTTACTCTCATGGCCGAACTAACATCACTTCAAAATAGTGCAGTATTAAATACCCGACACGTTTGTCCGCAGCGAGTGTCCGCTGCGCCTGTTCTCGGGCGTGGTGGCGCTGGCCAACGGGCTGTTCCGCCTCGCGCGGCGCCGCGCCGACGACACGTGAGCCCCCCTGGGGGGGGGGGGGGTCGAGCTACGAGTACATCGACATAAATTGCATTGCTCACGATTTTGTTTAATTTTATAATATTCGATTTTTTCGTGGTACATTTACTTCTACTTTTTTAACTAGTATAAATCGCTACAATATTTTTATGATTATTCTAATCCAGGTGAAGTATGCCCATATAATGTATAAACAACAGTATCATTGATTGATAAAAAATGAAATAGCCTTTTGGGGCATGACGCCCGGCCCCGGCGACGCCCGTGGGGGGCGGCTCGTATATATATGTATATAATGTGACGGGACTGTAATATGGGGATAGAATTAAAATGTAATGTATAGAACGTTCCCTGGAAGCGACCCCGCTCATCTCAGCGCGCCTTGGATCATTTTCGATGGAAACATATCGTTGCGATAAACAAAATGTAATTTAATATTTATGTTTGATACAGGGCTCTATTAGTATTAGTATGTAGCGGTGCGATTAGCGGGCGGCGGCGGCCCGGTCGCGGGAACCCGACGGGATTTATTTATTGGTGGCCATTGGCTCACGTTGCACCGAGTATATTCACATAAACGAAATAGCTTGAAACGTTTTGTTGGTTCTATAAAAGTATGTCATATGTTATGTGGAGGTAAGGGCTGTTCGCGGATATTCGTTTCCGGTATGTGGAGCTGTGGTCACCGTTAGGAGTAAGACGTAGGCAAATGTTGCTTAATTAGACACTTGCCGCAAGCGCGTTGTGTACGCCCGTACAATGTTAATGTTCTTAATTATTATTTATTGTATCGCTACAAAATGTTCTCTCGCGACGGAATTCTGTTTTCATGACAATGTTAAGGGTGCACGTTTTATGTTTTATTATTGTAAATTGAAATACTTGTATATTTAATACAAACACAGACACTGATAATATATATTTGCGATAGATTGTGGTCTGTGTGTCTGACGTGTGTGTTTTTATGATATACGATTAGAAATAAATTAATTACGAATGTATCAGACATGACGTGAACGGGAATCGCGCGCCTTAGGGCGTGACGTCATCAGTTAGACTCCCGGCACATTGTCGATAGTAGATTTAAACATATATTTAATTTGGATACAACTTTATGATATAAAATATATTGTTCCCAATCTTTTTATAATTAATACAATATTTCAAAACTAAATAACACAATCAGAACATTATATGTTTGTATTTACAATGAGGCCGTTTGCTGCAACTAGAGACTCTTCCTGAGTATTCGGGGAAAGGATAAAACACCTGCTGTCCATGATGTCACTTCCGACGGAGAACATTTTGTAGTGATCGTTGACCAACGTGATGGTGCCTGGAATGTTTGGTGACATGTAATTACTTATCGCTACACGTAACGTTCAGTCATAGTATAGTTATAAAGATCATTCTCACTCTGAATAGTCGTTAATTGTGATTTTATTTTTACATGACATAATTTATTAAAGGAATTGACTGATCTATTTTGTTTTATTAAAAGCAATGTTTCCCGAAGAGGTACCCCGGCAGTAGTGGAGCTCGAGCGTCGGGAGGGCAAATTAGATTTTGAAAATTACATGATTAGAAAAACAATAGTTTATATAATGTTTTTACCTTCCAGCAGTTGGAAAGTGACTATAGGTTTAAAGAAATTAAAAAAAATCCAATTACATAGAATACTTGAGCGAGTCACATACGATGGGCGCTTTAATTATTATAGTTTAAGTGGCAATCGCGCCTCTGATAACAAAAGAATGTTTGCATGGTGAAGGCGGCCACTCGGGCGTATCATATTTATAAACTGACGGTTAGAAAAAAAATCAATACCCAAGTGTGACAAATTCAATTATAAATATATAAATAAAACATTTCTCATAATAGTTTTTTCACTCCTCACATTCACCCGAGGGAGTGTGGAAATCTTCGTCTTCAATATCCAGGGCTGTTTCAAACTTTTATCCCCGATTTACTTTAGTTACGAATTTTCAAAAACACTTATTTGTGCCTTTTACTCATAAGCAGAGGCCTAAACACCAATTTCACATAATACTTAAAAAATATACTTCCAGACAATTTTTTGTCCCCTATTTATTCCCCCTTTGGGATGGAAATTCAAAAACGATGTAACAACAGTCGTTTACTTATAAACGGCAGCCTAAATACAGAATTCCGTATTTTTTTTATGATATCGGTAGGCGGACGAGCAAATGGGCCACCTGATGGTAAGTGGTCACCACCGCCCATAGAAAACGGCGATATTAATCATTCCTTACATCACCAATGCGCCACCAAACTTGGGAGCTAAGATGTTATGTCCCTTGTGCCTGTAGTTACGCTGGCTCACTCACCCTTCAAATCGGAACACGACAATACCGAGAACTGCTGTTTGGCGGTAGAATATTTGATGAGTGGGTGGAGTCAGGCCAATTTCTTATAAAAAAAAAAGCAATCTTTCGCATTGCACGTAAGGATATGGTGTACTGTAATATAAAGACAATAATACAACAACATAATATATAACGTTTTATTGACACAAACGTTAGGATATGTCATTACACTCATATGATATAATTATTACATAACATAGATATTTAAAATGGAAAACCACTTCAATACATTATTTAACATAAGGTAATGTAAAGAAAGACATTAATAATGGCTCGTAAAAAATAAAAATATATTTGCTTATGACTACGCTGATAGAGCACCTGTCAGATGTATACAAATATTTGAGACGATCGTTCCAAACGAGGTATTGATCTTTTGTAGTTTGTCAAAGAGATAATAAACTTATATTAAAACTTAAAATTATTTATGCTATTCATTTTGGTAACGAATTAAACACGTAATTAAATTATAAAAAATAAATTCCAAATACTGGTAAAACAGTTATTGTTACGAAAGCGTTTTTTATTTTTGTTCAAGCAACATCAAAAGCTGCGCTTTAGTAATGGAATGTATTCGTAAAGAAAAAATAAATATTTTTTTTACAAATACGTCACAGTACATGATTATCACGACGATAATATTTTCAGCGATAAATATTAAAATCTAATCTAAAATTATTATATATAATTTTATTCATAAATGTCATTTTCCACTTTGGGATGAGGTCTATTTTAAAATATTTGAGATCTACATCTTACGAATGCACAATGCACTGATATACATTTTAGATAAAATACAATCACATTATTTAATACTACTCTAAGACGGAATGGGTATTTAGAAATATAACAATATTCAAAACAGTTAGGATTTCCTTCGAACCAAATAAGTCAACATTATCATCTAGCGCCATATTCTACGACTTAGAAATTTCATTGTAACTCATACAATTACAGCTGTAGCGTTCTGTACACATCTACGTGCGATCAGAAAGTTTTAAACGCCTTCGGTGCACGTCTCGTCGTTATTTCGATTAAACAAAAAAATACACACACATGTTTGATTATACGTTTGTCTTAAAAAATAATAAAATCGATTGTATTCTGTATTCTGCAAGCAATCATACGACGCGTA
The DNA here is from genome assembly GCF_037043105.1 of Vanessa tameamea. NCBI lineage: Eukaryota > Metazoa > Arthropoda > Insecta > Lepidoptera > Nymphalidae > Vanessa > Vanessa tameamea. Next base: position 13,116,546 of record NC_087318.1, read on the forward strand.
CTTATCAAATATTTTACGTGCGTTTGTTACCGACTTATTAATTTAAAACTTGTTCAGCTTCAAATGCAGGTCGAGTTAAAGTTACAAACGACATACGTGCCACACAAAATGACAGTGTACCGACACATTCTATGGGATTATAGATTTAAAAACCTTCTATTTTTTAAATTGTATTAGTAAAGGACACTCACAAATGGTTCACCTCATGGTCAACGAACACAAACCACCGCAGCCCCCCCCCCCGGGCGCGGCTCGCGCGCACTTTACACGCACGCGATTATTTCGCTCCAACAAAGTCTACAATATTTACAATCTACGATTTATATCTGTATGAGAGTGTCGGCTTAAGTTTGAATTTTTATCTATATTTACATTTTCTTAACGATTACGTTTAATTATTTACTAAGAGATTACATTTCGGTCTAAGTAGTTACAAGCCGCCGACTAGAGAAATTTAATAGAGTCAGCTCGCGGGGCCCAAATCGTGAGTTGTTTAAAAATTACCAAAGTAGACCGCTTTTTTTCAGTGTAGAAAACACATTTGAACAATATAAAGGATAGTCAAAGGCCATTATTTATATATAAGTTAATATTAACTACTAATATTATACTATTTTTAGTTTTTATATAGTATTGAATAAATTACCAAGTACCGACAGCCAAGTTGACATCGACGTTGACATTGACATATGTCAATTCCAACGAAATGAATTTTCAAAAAATAATTCAAAATGACTGCTCATTTCGTCGAGTACAAACACAGTAAGCTCAAGAATAATCTTCACATTTAACAAGCCGTCCCTTAACACGGACCGAGCTGAAGCTAACTTTTTTATTGAAACCATTCAATAATATTGTTGAGATACCACTTTTGTATATATTCGCATATCTATACGACGACACACCCATATAATATTTACACAAAAGTATAATTTATTTAAACATAGATAAGAGAGGTGAGTCCCATACACTACAATTTTGAATATAATGATTTATTAAATGAAATGAATTAAAAACGCCAGCACTAGAAGCGCTCACAGCAGGCGCACGAGCAGCAGCCCCGCGGCGGCGCCGGCCGACAGCCCCGCGCTCAGCAGCGCCGCCGCCACCGACGACGCCTTCTCGCGCTCGTGCGGCTCCACCGCCCTCGTCGAGTTGATCATGATGATGTTGGTCAGGTAGCCGTTGGTGAAGGCGAACACTATCATGATCAGGATGTACTCGTAGTCCCACGGGAACACGACGGGCAGGTGCTTCCTCGGCTGGGCGTTGCAGAGCATCAGCATCGGGATGCCGATGATCCTCAGCACGCTCGCTCCGGCTATGACCCACTGGTTGTTGGGCTGAAAAGTCGATATTTTTGGTAATCTTATGCGAATTCTACAGATAATGTGCGATCTCAGTCTCGCAGAACGAGGACGTACCCGTAACAGGAATCCTGCAACTAATCGTCCGGCGTAATCTCCGCAATTGAATATCAGGTAATTCACGACTGGCACGAAGAATATGTCTAAAATACACAAACATTTGTAAACGTCACTCGGATCCTAAGCCGTCCAGACATATAGAGATGATATTCTCCTATTCGAGATTAAAAAGTAGCATAAATATTTTAGTAGGCTCTTGTTTAAATTCAGACACAAAGTTAGGAAAAAAAGTCCACGAATTATCAATAGAAATTTCTAAAACTTTAGATAGTAAGAAGTTGTATATTAAAATCTGTGCAATGCTCACTGTTCCAGTCGGTTCCGGAAGTGACGGGATGGGACTCGACCAGTACAGTCACAGCCGGGTACACCGCCATGGAGATGCCGAACACAGCGAATATACTAAACGCGTACACCCAGATCTTCTTCAAAATCAGCAACATGGACACTTCCCGGTGACGGTTAGTGGCCATGCCGCCGGAGCCCCGCAGGATGTGGTACGTGAAGAAGTCGATCTTGTACAGGAGCACGTAGGACAGGAAGGACGCGATGACCATGATGTCGGCTATGCAGAAGTATATGAGCGCGCTGTGGAGGGGCGATATCTTGAAGGCGAGCGATATGATCTGAGCGACGGCGGCGATGATCCCCCCGAGGGATTGTCCGCTGATGACGGCTGCCATGTACTCCTTGGAGAATCTGCTGGCGATACCTACCAGTCCGCCGATGAACACTGCGCTGGCAGCTGAAATAAGAAATTATTATTTATCAAATGTGTTTTTCTTGTGATTCGTTATTAAATTTCTGAACAATTAAGAAACGATTAGTTAGTACACCTATTTTTTCAAGCATTTTAAGACTTCAATTGTAAAAATTTTCGTCGTTGGTTCTTTGACGACAGAAATATGCATGTTTCATGTCAAACCCATCGTATACTGGCTGTTGCTATTATAGAATTTTTTGTTTTTATACATTTGTATGATCCACCAACGCACGTTCGAACAGCCTTCGCCTGTTACTTTATATTTTTATACTTTTAAGGACATAGACAGACATTGTTATGTGAAAATAGAAAATCGTTTCGCGTGGCTTTTTATTTGCATCCTTATAGTCATCTCCAATAGAATATTCAATGCATTTGCTAACAGCTACATATTGTGCACGACAGACAATTTACAATACAACACTTTCACCTTAACTACTTATAACCATTTTAATAATACTTCCATATTTCTGACATTCAAAACGCATTGCCTCGCGAATCTACTCCCACAGTGAACATCTTAGATCATTCAAAGATCTCGAATAGTGATAGCGCGTCGAAATATTGAATAGAAAACATTTAAACCGGAAATACTAACTTTATAAAATAATAATGATAGAAAACTGGTTTCAAAGTATTACCCGATTTATTTTTAATCAAAATATTCGTTCGTGGAGGCAATTGTGTTTTTGAATCTTGATTTTACTAAGTTAATTTTAATATAAAACTACCACGGGTGTGGTGTGTGTAATTCCATGTCAAAGTTGTTTATTTGTCTTTTTACTCCTGTTGCGTTTTTAACGCGTCTATTTTCGGTTCGCAGCACATTGAATATTTAGGGAATAGTTGTGATCATCTGTCACCTCAAGTCAATGATCAACTTGCTCGTGTTGTAAATTACTTTTATCTCGCTTCTGAGCACTAGTATATGTATCTTTAATTTTAAAGAAAATACACGTGGTCGACTTAATACGTAATTATTGAAAATAATAATAATGAATAATTATATTTAAACCGTCGCAGCTGCGTAGTTAAAAAGTAATGATTGCAAGCTGCGATCCACTCTGTAAAGTACCTAGCTAGTGTGTCCTTCGTTTATGACGATCGTTATAACCAAATCAATGATACATTCAAAACTAAAAGCCTTATACGATAAATTTACACTTTTTGCGATGAGTCAGCGGTATATCTTTCTGCTAGAGATTCCACTCAACTTGAAAATTAGTTACTTAAGAGGGGTATCATTCCACAGAGACCGCCGATGAGATCTAATAGTGTAACACTAAAGACTCTTCTCCTCTGGCTGTATGGAAGGTCCAAACGGCTAGAAAAGAACAGATACTACCGCAGCAAAAAGACACCAAAAAATATGTGGTCGAAATGTTGGTATTAGGTATTTTAAGGTTCCTAATATTTTCCTTACACTTTACATAATCGGTATCTCTTACGTAATCAAACTTGCACATACAAAATAGTAAAATCGAGCGACTGCAGTAAATTTAATCGCATGACCTACATCAGACCCGCGACATTTGCATAGAGGGTCAGATTAAAGCGAAACATTATACAAACGCAAACATTATCTAAGCTCGGATAACACTTGATCAAATCAATAATATTTGTAACAATTATAATATATTATATCTTGTAATTGTAATATTACGTTAACGATATCGGTTGACACACCGACACAGGCTACGCTCTTGTATTGTTTTAAAAAATAAGGGCAAGTGATCTCTCGATACGTGTACAAAGAGGTTATAGGAGATGAAAACGATGAGAAGTACGATGTTACGACGGAGTTTATATCTTGTTGTAAAGAAAACTCACTCGTCCTTCTAAAAAGAATTCTGATGCGAAACGTTGCGTCATACCGGTCAAGCTGAATTATTAGTCTGTAAATAAAACTCTATCAAGAAGAATCTGTACGGGCTCTACAATACGTAAGAATATGACCCAGTTTCATAAAACAAAGACAAACGCAGATAATGACGACAATATCTAATGGTACAATTAAAAAATATCTAGAATTCGCCGTCAACATTTACCACATTCCCAACAGTCTTTTGCCAACCTTTTGTTTGAATCCTTACAAATAGTAAATAAGTATATAATGCTATTCTCTTCCTCGATGTAGACGTGGTAGCTTAGTAGCCTCGGTTTCGGGTTGCCCTGAATCGGACTAAGTTACTGGGTGGGGTTTATTGTCAGTCTCGTGGTAGCAAGTTTGTCGATTCGGTCTCAGCGGACAATGAGAATAATGGAATACAATATAATACTTTAAAACAGTCGGCTAACTCTCGGTGATGTCTATCGTGGACGCGATCAATCGCGAGGACAACACCAATAATTAATAATCATTAAAATATGTATATATAAATATTCATAAACTGGCTACTAGTTATCCTTAAGAACATAATACTCATGACACATAAGTTGATATCCGTTAAGTAGCAAGGTTTTAAAACCGTCTAAATGTGACATTAAACCTTACAGCTTAAAGCAAGCGAGCAAAGCGAGCAATAATTACGTTTTTACTTTCAACGTATTGGCTAAATTAAAATTACTTATTTCAAATAGCATCTTAAATGCACTTCAAAAACGACATTTTTAAGATAAATTTAATGAAAACTACGGGTATATACATTCAATCAAGAGCAACTTGGCATAAGAGTTTGCAATTCGTCAAAGCATCTGGACTATAGAATAAAAACTAGTTTTAAGTTCATGATTCATCTTCATTACATAGTATAAAACAAAGTCGTTTACTGCTGTCTGGCCCTGTGTATGCTTAGATCTTTAAAATTACACAACGTATTTTGATGTGGTTTTTTTTATAGATAGATTGATTCAAGTGGAAGTTTTATATGTATAATACATGCACAATATAGTAGAGAAACACTGATAATTTTAGATGTATCTAATGTGGTGTCGTAAATAAACACATTTTTTGCGCTTACATTGCAAACGCTGGCTCGACCCTACGAGATAGATCAAAATAATGTACTATAGTATTGTACACTTTAAAAAGGTCTTCAAAAAAATCCGCGATGGTATATCTATCTCTTAGGGATAACCCACAATAACTAATTTTTATCCTTTACTTTTTACGGAAAATAATGGCTTATTTTCGAAGCGATTTTAATCAAACAGGTCCACATAAAAGAATACAGATCAAAATAAATTAACATAATGCTTAGGGATTTCAAGTTATTTAAAATGGTGCATACTGATGCATACAATTTATTTTTAGTTGTTTTTTAATTTTAAATGTCAGTAGTGTGTGACATTGAGACAAGACATACATGTTTCATCGAAAATAACTTTATAATTGTGTATAACAGGTCGAGGAGATCTCGGCGAAATAAATATTTGGATGATAAATCGAATTCAGTGTAACTTATATGTATAACTAGCTACCCGTCCCGGCGTCACGCGGGTAGAATAAGGGTCTGCACAAAACGTCTGTATCACAGTATACCTCTCTATTGGTCGGCATATTTTTTCAGACAACTTCAAAAATAGTAATATATCTGCCAGTTTACACAAAATCGTAATTAATCATACACCTAAACCTTCGTCATGAATAACCGCCCAAAAGCCTTTTGATTGTTTTGAGTTATCGCGTACTGACGCGGCGGAAGGATTTTATTTTATAATATGTAATGATCAGTACGTCTACTACATTATTTTATATAATTTAAAGCTTTTTTTGTATTTATATATGTATCAATACAGCAAACAAAAATACTTCTTATATTATGATTCAAATAGACAATTTATAATAATTTTAAAAGGTCATGTTAGTCGTGAAACTGCCACGCCACTGCCAGGCCACTGAAGAAGACATTTTAAATATTGGCAGCGTGAATAAAATGTATCATTCCATTCGTAGCCAATGCGCCGCCATCTATGTGTTACGTGCCTTTAATTGTGTTGTGGCTCACACCACTTAAATAGGAACATTGCAATACAAAAGATCGCTGGTTGGAGAACATTTAATTTACCGACTTTACAATCCGGTCTTAAACCTTATTTATATATATATTTAAAATCTATATTTTAAAATCTAAATCGCTGGTTGAGTCATACATTTGAAATTATGAGATGATTTGGTTTCAAGTCGGATCAGAAACCGAAGTTGTCAACAAACATTGTCGCAATGTCGTGTAATTAATTGTTTGTGATTTTCTGGTGGGTCGTACACGGTGACTGTATTTGAAAGATACAATAATTGAACGAAATATTTAGGAAACAACTTACCCGTCATAATAACAACAGTGACCATGGTTATTATGAAGAATGTGTTCTGCCATTCGTCGGTGTCCACTTGTACAAACGACGTTGTCACGAGAAACGCCAGAGTGACTACTACCAAGGAGCCCTGCAGCCGGGTCTTGACCGGTACTCTGTAACGGATCACAATATTTAAATATTGAAAATAGTTTTTAATAAATTATTTATTTTTTAGTATGGAGGATGACATAGTTATTATAAAATAAATAATTAAAACTGATATCGCTTTTCCTAAAAAAAATACTAATTCGGTGTCGTGTACACGGACAGCAACGCCTCAGCTATACTCTCCTAGACTCTATCTCGCTGCCTCACACGGGATGGATTCCGCTCTTTTCACGTTCCACGTGTTGCTACTGTACCTTGTACCTATAAATTAATTATTATTGTACATGCGATGATAAGTCTTGTCTATCTGCCACACTTTTACGATTAAAACTAAGAACGTATGATTTTGATTTTAGGTACGAAAGGAGTTCAAGGTCTATAGTAACTGCTTTACTATAAAAATCAACTTATGAATAAAATAATATGAAGGATCACTTCATGTCAACAAACTTGCGGATAAATTTGTCATATAAATTATATATATAGAACGGATGTAAGAAATCATCGAAATGATGTTAATATACACGTTAAGCTTGTCCTTAGAAAGTGTTCAAATATCGCACATTATACATGACAACTGTGCCTAAAAGGCAGATGGAACATTACAGTGAACCAACAAAGCGAATACAAAATCAAAAGATGTATTATTGTCAATACGCCAATAATAAATAATATTATCTTCATTCTATTTTATAATCTCAGTAGTTGAAAATGGCAGAGTTATATAAATATAAAAACTAATTTTGGTATTTTGATAAGATATGTAATTTAACAGTAGCAGCAGTCGTTTGGCCTACATTTGTCTCAAGGGGAGGTTAAGCTTTTTATTTGTCTGATGTTTGCGGCCTTGATTACAGCATATTTGATTATAATAGCTGTTATCGTGAAAGAAAATCATATTATTTTCAACTATTATCGTATTTTTTTTCAATCAAACGTAAAATAAAAAAGATGATGCTCAATCAAATTTTATACAAAATTTTAGTAAAACCCGACTGACTAGTAGTTCGTACACTATTGGAAAAAACTTTCGCATTTATAAGAAGTAGGAAAATGAGTTTCGTGTAAAGCTTTTTGTTTTGGAAATTATTTTTATTTACCTTTAAAAACCTCTTACCGCTATTTTTCCTTAAAAATATTTATCTACATTTACATTTCGTCGTAGTTATGAATGTACATACACTAAATCTGTGTGTTTGTTTATTTGAACGCGTTTATCTCAGAATGTACCAGCGATATTCAAAAATATATTTTTTGAATATACATATACTCCTGTTATTGCGGAAGACTTAAATGAAGGCAGCAATCCGAACAAGTAGAGCAGAATAAACATCAACTAATTTGGAAAACTGTACACCAGTACACACCTGACAGGTGTGACTACTTGTATAAACAGGCTGTAGTAACCATGAAAATACTTTATCATAAATTTAAAATCTGATACACCTGCCTTTAATTTATATAAACTATGTTTTGGTAACAAGCTTTTAAATATATATAATATACGCTGTATTGTATTGTCACCAATCAGGTTTGGAAAATGTCAACTCATTTAAAATTTTAGTTGTAATATTAGACTAACACACATTCCCAGGAATATAAAAGCTTTTTAAAAACAATGTGTAATGTAAGACTTGTTTGAATATGAAAATATACTTACAAATGCCCATACAAGGAGTTCAGAATGAGAAATATCAAGTTGGGTATAGCAGTGGCCACATTGAGGTAGGATGTGAACTCAGCCTGAAACTGTGTTTTGCGCACAAACATTGTAACATTGTTGGGTGTGACTTCGCGGAACTTGTACATCCAGTACTAAAACAAAATATTATAATATGAAAGAAACCAATGTACATTTATCTAATCATAAAAAGTTGTAATTTAGTTTTACCCATACTCAATTAAAGTTTAAAGACATAACAACATAAATATCCAATACAAGTGAGTTCATTTTTGCCTTCAATGAAGTCAAGAACTCTGTTACTAATGTGTTAATAGAAAATAAATATTTTTTCCATTAGAAATGATGTCATTAAATGGTAATTTACTTTAATGTTATTGTGACAAGTAAGAAGGCTGTGCATGCATTTTTTAATGTTTGCTTCCCTACAAAATGGGGTATTTTATTTTTTAGCATTTAGCTTATTATCCATAATGCAAATTAATCACTACAGTTCTTACATTTCCATGCATGTAAGAAAGCACTGCAAACTCTTTTTACTTGAAAATAAATTATTTAATATTTGGATATCTGTTTTAACATTAATATAATTACAACTTATAAGTTTCTTTGTTACAGTATTTTAATATATGAATTTATTAATAGCATAATAAGCGATTCTGATAATTTCAATGATTCAATGAAAGTGATCATTTTGTATAAAAGTAATTAATTATCTGATAAGTGTATCTAATACACTGAGATATTAAAGATTAAATACATAATCATAGTAAATACAGATTCATTAGTAATGCTATGGTAATATATATGACATATATGAGACCATAAATGAGTCTTTGTTATCTACATGGTGACTCAGGTTCGCTGACAACTTTATAAGTTATCACTTTGATTCAAAAAAATGCTTGGCTAATTACATTTGGTTGTGTAGTTCACATTTTTTGGTCAATTTGGACAATGATCAACATTTACTTTTAACACATTATATTATTGTTCAACATTAGCAAAATCTTTCCTATTAACTATAAAATAATATTTCCCAAAATATGTTATTAAATATGCTTTGCCATTACTTAGGCTAACTACAGATAACATACATTGACTTTTGACTGTATCTGACTTATGGCCTAACATTAGTACATTATTAGAATTCTCATAAAATATCACAAAACGATGGATTAGTGTTATTAATATTGGTTCAAAACAGCTCTTATTAATTACCTTTACATAAAAAATAACTTCACTCGTTTATAACTATCAATTTCTTATATTTTATACGTGTTAAAAGATATTAAAACAAATCAAACTCACATCATTTGCCGTGATCAAGAAGTTCCAGGGTACGAGAGATGTTACTCCAAATAAATAAAACAAGATGTATACGAGACAATATCTGTCTCGAGGCTCCTCACAAGTATCTAAGACCTTTGTGGAGCAGGAATCATTCACTAATTCCCTTTCTTCCGAATAGTCGGCATCTTCTTCGTTTTCAACACTTTCAACACACTCCTCATTGTTAATCGATCCTGTCACATCCATGTTATTGAACCGTGGTATTTTTCTTTACTCGATTTTTTCGTTAATCAACGAATACAAATTCTTGTATATTTAACGATCATTGAGACGTGATCGCTTTATCAATTTATGTGGAAAACTGTTTTAATTTGAGTGGTTTCATCATAAAAATCACGACGAAGTGCAACTCTACAAGCTACAATCAACATTTCGTTTCCTTTTTTGACATAAGGTTCAATGTTACCATTACAAATATTAAGCATATAAGTAACAGGTCTTTAATATTTAAGGCAATATACAAAAACTTCACAAAATTATTGAAATTAAAGTAAAAGGTTTAATAAGCAATATCATCTTTGTTAAATTAACATTATCCATGCCTTTTAAATATAACTCCATATGGTCGTAGCGTGAAGCATAAAAATATTTATCTTACCAGGATGGCCATATTTTGATCAGATATGAATAAAATGTTAACTCTTATTTAAAAGAAGGTAGCAAACCAAAACAAAAATGTCGTCATAGCTCGGTGACGCTGTAGAGGCCATTAGGGCCAACAGCATACTCCTGAAATAAAAAATAGCTTTTACTGTCCGCGTGCTTTGTGAATGAAGCGGAAATGTTTTGTATATCGTAAATATTAGTTCTAAAGCAAAAGAGCGTCAGCAAATAATTTCTGAACTGAATACTCTGGCAAAACCAAAAAATGGGACATAGTTTTAGGTGGTTGTGATATGTATACGAGTCAGAACGTTTGTAAGTATATATATTTAAAAAAAAATTACCCTTTTAAGTCATTAAAATAATCGCAATGTCAGAAATATCTTAAACAACAATCACAATAATCTGCAAAAATCCACACAAAAAACTAACATTGCTATCACCAACGCGAGTTTGCTGACGCTACCGCTAGAGCGTGGATCGTGCGTATCAGTTTCAAAAGGTCACATCACATTCTGATCGTGTGCGAATGAATTTATAATATTGAGCTGGATTATGGAAAGCTCAGTTGAAATAATAAACTGAGCTTTCCATCATCCAGCTCAATATTATAAGTTAGGTTAAAACAAAATTAGGTTGCACTGGATAACAAAAAACTAAACAGGCTAGAAATTACTGTATCAAATTTTATTAAAATGTTATCCTATTGTGTAAAATCTTGTATTATATTTTAAGTTATTAAGCTTATTTAACAATTATTTCCTATTCTAGTGTTCTGCATATAAAACATTGTTATTTTATAATAATGTAATAAAACTCAATACGAAAATATTATAATTTTATTTTGTCATTCTGCCTAATTTTGTACGTTTTTTTTATAATTAAAGCATCATTAACAGTTTATGTAAGTAAGTTTAGAAAATATATTCTTTTAAACAGATAGATAGGATTTAGACATAAATATTTCAAGTAGATATAGATCAGAAAATAATATTTTGTAAATAAAAAAGTATAAATCTTATCTTAGCCTATATATTATTTTACTACTTAACTATGTTACATACGGGACGGACATACATGTTCATTTAATTTATAAATGATCTTTTACATTACAATTGTAATAAAACTAAGTTTTAACTAAAGATAATTAATTATATTAGTTCATGCCAATTACACATTATTTACCAAGTATCTTGTTTAATTGTTAAACTTGTCATAAATTGTTTATATATTTTGTAAAATCAATAAACAGAAATCACAATAACACCAACAACACTAAAATTGTTTATGTCGAGGTAACAATGTAAATAATACGTAAATTAATTATAGTATCAACTACTTTCTGTGATTTTGCTACACATAATGTTACCAACAATAAAAATGACAAATTATGAGATCGTGGTATATAGACTACATGCTACTTTTTAATTTTTTTTAAATGAAATGAAAGATAAAGCGTAAGTATTGTAATGGAAACGAGTAAAATGTATAGCAAGTATGAATTATTTATGATTATAATTTGTAGTAAATACCAGAGCACATGTTAAGATTAACGCTTCTTATATTTAAGATTATGTATAATTTGTCACTAATTTATGAAGAATCTGATAAATATATTTAAATTTACATAATAAGGCCACCATATTGGACGGTTGTTAAACTTTTACTTTTTAAAATACTTTTAGTAAAATTTAAGGCAAATGTTTAATATTAACATACATATAATGGAATGCAAGTTTTTGAAGCATCTGTAAAGGTACATTCAGACATTTTGTACATAATACATTTAAAGTATCCATTTTTACAGATTAAAATAATTATTTTCGAGTTTCTAATAAATCTATTATCACTACTTGTTCGTATTGTTCCAATTCTATGAAGTCTTTTTATATTGATAAGTGCTATTTAACGAGTCATATTAAAAATTAATTTTAAATGATTTTTTGGTAATTTCATTTATTCTACATAGCTGTTTCTAATGGTTGACTATACGATCTGCTGTCTTCGGATATTGGATGGCCCTGTGAGTTTTCGAAGTCAAAGTTAGTCTCTAGTAACGCTTCGGACCTGGAGCGACTGTGGAGGTCAGACGAATAAGGTAGATCAGGTGTATAAGGCGGGTCGGGTGAGTTCATGGAACTGGTGTCGAATGAATACCCGGGAGGACTGGGTAACCGATCGTCGAAGTATTGAGGTTCATCTGTAAAGCAAACAGTTTTAGTGTTATTAGATGACATCTAAATAAAATCCTTTGCTCTATAAAAAAAACAAGTTTACCTGGAATATTTCTCTGACCAAATGTCGTGGTAGGCATAGCTCCAGGTTGTGGCTGCTCTGGTATTTTCGACCTTAACTCCATCAAAAAAGAGAGTTTTGGTTGTCCACCGTGATTAGGGGCTCCATATGGGCCGTACATCTTGCCTTCTTTTTCGAGCTCACGTTTCATAAACAGCGGATCATCCGACTTGTCTATGCCCCGTAAAGGTAACGTGTCCGATGTGAAGTATTGTGTTTCACTTTGAGGAGATATTGTATCATCGTCCTGCGGGGATTGGAGGCCTCCTGGGTGGTGAATTATAGGCAACTCCTCCGTCGCTACCGTATTCATAGATGGCGCTCCACTGGCACCTGAATTTTCTCTATAACCTTCATTCTTATAAGCAAGATCAAACGGTCTGGTGTTGTTATTCTGCGGTACGCTGTACTCTGGCGAGGCGGGTTTTCTGTTGAAGGTGCTGTGTTTCAATTGAATTATATTATTCGGATTGTGAGCTTCGTAGATGTCGAAACTTTGATTGTCCTCGATTGATGAATTGAATTGGCTTTTTTCCATTGATTCCATTGACGTCGTCGAAGCCAACATCTTACGGTAATCTGATCCTTTGGTAAGAGTGTCCGTAGAGCGCGTACTCTGTAATTGCATTTAGATATAATTTTAAAGTTAAAAGTTCAGATTTGATGTGAAAAACCTATTCATAGGATATATGAAACGGCTAATACGGTGTAGTGACGCGTTGTATATATAAGTAAATGAGACTGCGACTCTATAACATTCGATGTTTTAAATCTGCCCGGCGAGCCGCGACTCGTTTTAGTTTTTTATCGATTAAGAATAATTTAAGGATATTCAGCAATGCCACTCACCATTTGGGTCGTCATTTTTCTCCTGTAAGGCGTATCAGGAAAACCACCATTTATACTACCAATAGACCGCACAGAGTGCAAGGACTGTCGTATCGAGTTTCTCCTCTCCAGCCGTTGAATGTGTCTAAAAAATATTTATATAAATATATAAATTAAAGTAAATAACGCGCGTATATTCACGCGTTATGTGCGGGCAACATATCAAGTGTGCGCGTAAAACGGGTGCACTTTCTGTTCCCTCATAATCCGATCGGACGGCAAATCCGACACGACCGGAAAGAGCTCAGGCGGACGACTTCGGGCAGCGAATGAAAATTTTTCAATATAAATACCCCATGTTTTTATCGACGAATAAATAGGATCCGGTCGCAGCCCGTACCTGTGCTTGGACTTGCGGCGCCAGCACAGCAGCGCCAGCACGACGAGCAGCGCGCCCAGCGCCAGCGCCGCCACGCTCGCCACCGACACGGCGTCGCCGCGCCACGACAGCGGGTCGATGCTCACCCGCGGGTCTGCGGGGGGAGCGCGCGGTCAGGGCGGTGCGGTGCGGGCGAGGGGCCCCGCGCGCGGCCGGCGGGCGACTCACCCATTTCACAGATGAACGCGTTCTTCTGCCGGCAGTCCGTGATCTCGACGGCGGCGAACGCGAAGGACGTGCACTGGCCGACGTAGTCGATGTGATTGACCCACACCCTGTCCCCGTACTGGAACCACTGGTTCTGACGATGGATGAATTCGTACAGGGCCTGGTAGTTGGCGCTGACGTACGGCATCGATGCGTTGTCGGACTGCAACAGTACATTATTTGAGCGTCACACGAGGCCGCTCCCGCGTGGGGTGGGGGGCGGTGGGACGTGGGGGGGGGGTTGGACTCACGAGACAGAAGGTGCGCGCGTCGTCGTAGGTCATGGGCGCGCCCACGTACATGTAGCACGTGTCGGCCAGCGCCGCCCAGCCCGCCGGGCACTTGCCGCCCTCCAGCACCGAGCGGTTGTTCATGTAGTACGGCCTGCAAACGAGTCGGACAATACATTAACGCTGACTCCATGCTTTATGTCATTTATATATGTTTTTTTGACACGCGTGCTGCAATTGTGAATCCAAAATGATTCTTAAAATACATTGCAATGTTCATTACTCGAACGTCACTACTATCGAGCTACTAAGATTAAACCTTCATGCTAAATTTAGTTTTAAATTTAAAAAAATAATTAATATCATCAGCAAACAACAATACTGTCAATAACACGAATACCTTACATTTATACATACTAAGAGTAGAAAAGGACCTAAAATAATTCCTCGTGGAACACCCGTTTTTAGTTCAAGAACATTTCCGATAGCCATATGAAAATATGTTGTAATCTTTGACTCGATGTATTGACCAATGAGATCACAAGATTCAGCTTTAGTACCGCTTTAATACTTTAGATTTAATTACAAAAAAGTATGCCGCACACAATCAAACGCTTTAGACTAATAAGTGTTTTTCCCCGTGTATTTATGGACATAACAAGTGTAGGTCTCGTCACCGGTAGTCCACCTCCAGCAGCAGCGGGTCGTCGGCGCGGTCGCGCACGCGGCCGGCCACGGCCAGCGACTCGTTGTAGCTCCAGTAGTTGTGCTTGGCGTCGATGCGCGTGCGCCACGCGTCCGGGGCGCTGCGGGCAGGCGCGGGGCGCGTCACTTGCTTGTGTGGACCAGACATACCTTCGATCCAATCGAAGCTACAGTGATCTTTCAAATAAACTTTTTTATTATGTTGTGTTTTTTTTCGTTGCCACCAAACGTGTTTAGCTTTATTTGGGTATAGAAACGCATTGTTCAAGCTACTTTAAATAACGAATATTGCAGCACATGTGAGGATCGTATCTGCACATATATCTCTATACTTTTTACTCACCCGTATAAAACAGATATTTAACAGTCGTTCTTCTTAGAAAGTAATAAACCAAATGAAATAATTAATCCATACTATTAATGAACAATATTTAACGAACTGTCATTGAGTGATCATCTAGCAGTAGTGAGTTATATATCGTTCGAACGTTCTGTAGAATACGATCACTAATGAATTAGTAATAATCGACATCTTCCTTAACTTCCGAGTTTTTCCTAGAACATTTTAAACCACTCGTCGTCAGTAAATTTACTGATCGTCGTTGACATGTTATTCAATAAAATTGCAAATTTTATGGCAACTTACCTTATCACATTCGGATTATAATCGACAAAGCTACGAATCCGGCCAGCCATGCAACGAAAACATGCAAGTCAAATAAATGTTAGATTAGTTTACATATCAACATACAGTATACATGTTTACTCTGATCGAACACATCGTCGACCGACTCCTTAACTGTTAAGCGTAGATACAGCGAGTACATATAAACTCACGCGGATCGGGCGACGGTGATGATCTCGTAATCGTTGTCGGGGTTGGCGAACACGTTGTCGACGTAGTGCTGGCCGGCCGAGGCGGCGGCCACGGTGGCGCGGCCGTCGCGCGCCGAGGCCGCGTTGGCGTAGAACCCGTTGTGCGCCGCCGTCTGGTACACGGGCAGCCGCACGCGCCGGAAGCCCGACACCCGCAGGATGCGCCGGCCGGCGTTGGCGTGCACGTAGTTGTGCGAGAAGTTGGACACCACCTGCCGCAGCACGAGCACGTCCCGGAAGGCGGCGCGGTTGCGCGTGAAGTAGTTGCGGTACACGGTCAGCTCCTGGTACGGCGACGACTGCCGCCCTGCGGGAGGTGACGCTTTTGTCGAAGTGTTTTCCCGGAGGCACGTACCATTTTTTTTAAACCCGGTTTGGAACTCGAGGCGGCATAAATTTTGTCTCAATACGTCTAGGTTTATACGAATTTAAACTTCAAATAAAATCTATGCATTTCTTGAAAGGTGAGTTACCTTCGATCTGGAGACACGGCATATCGTGATTGGCGAGGAATAAATTATTATGGATCCATCCTCGGAGAGATGTCGCCGAGCTTCTCGAATCCGCTCGCACCAGTAAGCCACCGACGTTATCTCGTACTAAGTTATTCTGAAAATTTATATAAAATAGCATTAGAAATTACTTTTGAATAAAAGTGCCAAGAATTATGCGCAAAAAACAAAACATCATCAATACAGAGCACCACATATGGTGTCGAACAGGTATCGTGGTGAAACCAAACCACAAAAAAAGTACTTCTAAGAAGCGTTGGTGCTCAGGTAGGTTATCGTCCGTGTGACACAAACCAAATCATTGTATCTAAAATATACTAGACGTGGATATAAAAGTTTAAGTTTTTTCCAACTCACTCTAAATACTAAAGTTTGTGTATTCTGCACATCGACTCTGACGGCGGCCTGGCACGTGGTGAAGTTCCCGTAAAGCTTGAGACAGTTGTGAGTGATCTCGTTCCTGTTGATCGCCACCAGGGGGTTCACTTCTCCGACGGATTGGTAGGTGATAGCACCGTCGCGGTTGTCGGTGAGTTCACTGCTTGAAATGTTATGCTGAACGTCGCGATCTAAAAGAGAAGCATTATTAAGAAAACAATTTTATAATGCATTTATTAAAAAAGTAAAGCAATTGAGTATAAATAATGGTACAAATAGACAACACTTACTAAATCCAATAGCAGATATAGGTAAGGTAACAATTTCAGCAATGAACCCGTGAACAGACGCCGCACCGTTAGCGAACAGCTTGACGCTTAAGCTAGCTCCGTTGCTTCTAAAAAGTTTCTTCTCTTCCGGTGACCCGTTTTCCAAGTATCCGATTTGAGGTGCAGTTATATTGTAAATATCGCCATCGTAGAGCGTCAGCGAGTCACGCTTTCCGTAGTTGAGAGTGTGGTTAAATAAGTTAAATTGTAATAACCTAAATCCAAACGGTTTTACTCTGTACATACTTTTGAATATTTTTACACAATTGACCGGATTATTGTCATATTTGTAGTACAAAATGACTCTTTCTTCAACAGTTATAACTTTCGTGCTGTCGCAAATGTCTATTAGTGAAAATAAGTGATAAGGTAGGTTGAGGTCCTTCAATGGAGTAAAACTGGATTCTTCAGACTCCCTCCCCTCCCCGTTTAAGGAGATAACGCTGATCCCTTCCCCTAAAGTATTACTTATTGAGTTAAACATTATATTTATTGTATCTGTTGGGGAAATCAAATTGATGCCGTGGTAAGCACATTTGCTGATATTAACATTTTCAATAATTGGATTTTTTATAATACTTTGAATAGCGGGCGATTTTTCGTTATGTAATATTCCAGCGCCAATAATTTGCATGTGCTGCAACCTGCTCTCAACTTTTTTTAATGTTTCGTGAGTATGATGATCGTGAATTCTATGTTCGTACATAGAATATTCAAATTCTGGATTAGCAAAACGAATTCCTCCCCAGTATTCTAGACTTTCATCGAGATTTCTTGAGCCACAGTGAATAAATACGAATTCTGAATTCCATTTACAATCATGTCTGTGACCATATAATTGACCATTCAGACGAATGGGACAGTTCTCGTACCGGTCTTCGGTACCTACACATTGCAAAGGCTCAGGCCAAGACCATATGCGAGAAAGGGAACTGCTGTGGTATTCTACTCGTCTGTCGTGCGCAAAAAATACGTTTATCGGGTCAAAACCTAATGCGCGACAAACTACTTGAGCATTTCTTTCCGTAAACCGATTGTCGCACATCGGCACCCACTGCAATGTTGTCTTATTATAATATTCCAAAAATCCCTCATTGGCTCTTTCGTTATTGTTGTCATTGATCGAGCAGTTTCTATCCGTGCACAAGCGAATTGAATTTAACAACGTCATGGTTTCCAGCTGTCGCTTATGTTTGCGGTGAGCAGGTGAATATTGTCCGATATCTCTCTTCTCAATTTTGTTAACTTCTACATCAGAGGTGTATGGCATCGGTTTCATTATAATAGGTAATTGCCCGTGACCGATGGCATTAAGGATACCCATAACCAGTATACCCACATTCGGAGCAAACTCCATGACGACACCGGGATTTATCGTGAGTGTAACATCTGGCATTACCGTAATATCAGCTTTCACGACGTAAGGCGTTGCTCGAGCGTCCAATGTAAGATCGGACGTTAGACTCCCCCCAAGTTCATTTAGATCAATCATACTGTCAGGACTGAATGTTATGGATACACTTGCATCAAAGTTATCTTCAAGTAAGTAAGGTAAATATGTGGCAACAGCGTGGTTATTCCAATCGTCGAAATCAAATATTTGTTTCCTAATCTCTTTTTCATCAGAACTTCCCCACCAATTTTCTGTAACATCTAACAGATTATTTATTTTTGCAGTTTTGATACCAGCTAGTAAAGTATATTGAATGGCGTTATTTCCAAACAGGTTTCGGCTAACTTTTACTTTCTGAATTCCTTTAAATCCAATAACATAAGTGGGATCGAAGCTTCTTAGAAGGGCACCACGATTTACTTGCGACATATATTTATTATTTTTAACTTGATTATAGACGAATACGGCGAAAACGAATCCCATGATCTCACTTTGACTATCCATGTGGAATTGCACCATATATTGCCCATTGTTTCTTTCTATGAAGTTTCCATCTATCTTCATTTTCTTTTCCATGCCTCGAATGGATATCAATCCGCTTTTGCAATTGTTATCACTAAACACATTTTTCGTAATGTTAACTTCCGCAAAATGACCGTCGACAACAAATGCAAAGTTTTGGTTATTACGCCAAGTGTTATTATGTAGATAAGCAGAATGAGTGAAATTTTCATTGTACTGCCAAACATAAGGCAAGCCTATATCGAATCCTCCATATTTGTTTCTTTCTATCGTATTATCTTGGAGCACGTAATGATACAAATTGTTGGAACTTCTCAAATCTCTAGCGAAATGAAATATACCTTTACCGTTATCCGTAATTAAACTATTATTTACCATAATAGTTATTTCCGTAATGTTGCTTTCATGAATATCCCAAAACGGTGTGTTAATGTAGATTGCCTCTTCCGTGTTGTGAGCTATTTCGCAATTGATCAACTTAATAGTTTCGTTAGCTTTACGTAAGAAGTGATCGCCGATTTCGTTTAAATAACGATTATAATAGAGTGCTTTTACTCCTTTCGTGTTTCCCTTTATTTTTGTATTCGTAACCAGCAAAGTTGGAACTGGCCCTTTTACAATTCTATTCCGAATATTTTGCACCGGTGCTACAATTGTACTAACTACTAATACTACGCCACCTAAGGCTCTGGCACCGCTTTCATATTTCAATACGACACCGAAAGTATTACTCGTTGTTGGAAATGTAGACAGGTCACGATCGAGACACCATGCAGTGCTAGCTTCATTAATATTTTGTGAATCATATATACATATACTTTCTGTTGAGAAATTATGTATTGGATTTAACAGTTGAAGTCCAAGTACATAACCAGGGTTGCATCTAATATTATAAGTTTTGACAATATTTTCATTGTTATTTTTTGTAAAAACGATATGCCTAGTTTCTCCATTGACTAGGGATATATCTGTTTCGTACTCAGGCACCATTATAGGATGATAGTTCGACTCATTCATGTCGAAACTTGGATCCAGATTAAACCATCCAGATATTTCTCTCTGTTGTGGACCGGTTATGTGTGGATTATGAGAAATCCCAGCAATTTCATTGTTTTCTATAACAGAACTATAAACCTTCAAACCTAACTGCTTGAAACTAATACCGCTACCTTTATTGTTGCTAAATTCAGAGTTTCTGACTGTATTGATGGCGTCAGATCCGTATAAATCAGAATATAAAATTCCTAAGCCGTCGTGGTAATTGTTGGCGATTTTGACACTTTCTAGACTATGCCGAGCAAAATCGATCTGAAGCGCTGGCTTGAACGAGTTTGAGGAATAGTCAAGGAGTCCAGCTTTTTCTATGCTTACGTACTGTAGATCAGCTCTTTCAGCGATGACACTGAATCTTACTCCAGCCCAACTTGTTTCATAACATCTTATCCCAACGTCATTTTCATGTGTACAAGAATTTTCAAAGCTTTCTAATGTTTCAGCCTTACATTTAGTTATATCGTTATCAAATTCTGTACATTCTACATTCGAGAGAACAATATCTTCAGATATTCCAGCATTAGGAATTTCATTAGGTTCCAAAAACCAATCATCAGGATTTAATGCCAAACCAAGTTGATTGCATACCAATGCAGCGTTTACAATATTCCAACGATAATTACATATCGTTCCCCATTTATTATCTATTCGAACTTGTAACTTTCCCTCGTGAGGTGTTCTGCCGCCTAAAAGTCTTATTGGGACGATTGGCTCTTGGTAGCCTGGAGTAGTCGGTTCTAACTCTGAATCTGTTTCATACACACTATCATTAGTCATAGTTACTTCTTCTTTCAAGGTAAACGTAATATCATTGGGCCGTTTTCCTTTCGCTTCTATTTTTCCTGCAATCATCATTCCTATTGCAGGTGGAAATTTCAACGTGACTCCCGACTGCAAAATCAGCCTGCCTCCGGGACGAATATTGATGTCTTTGTCCACATCGTATTCTCCTTGTCTCAATATTTCAATTCCTTCTACTTCACCTCCAACCGTGGAAGATCCAGGTACATTAAACTGCGGTACGTACAGTGAATTATAATTAATTTGGGTGGCACCGGGATTACTACTATGCAATAGATAGGGCATATAAATAATTTTAGCTAAATTATATCTATCTTTTCTATGAAACAATCTCTTATAAACTTTTTCTTCTTCTCCAAATCCGAGCCAGTTAAATGTACAATTTAGAATTTTACTTTGATCTTCGACGTGTGAACCAATTTCATATTGTGCCTCGGGATTATTTATAATATTCCTGAAAACGTCGATGTTACTTGAAGCTAAAACTATAGTTGCAGCGACCCTACTTCTCGGAGTAAGTCGCGACGATAAACCTTCCAATGGTTCAAATGGCTCTCTTGCTTTATTTTCGCGAAGATAATTTCTTGTAAACAAGATATACTGAATATCACTGTATGGCGAAAGTCCAAAATTTACTACGAATGGTCCTCTATTGCCATAGAAATAGTTATGTTGTATATCGAATCTAGCCGGTAATATTTCGAATTCTTCCAGATATTTTCCTTCGATTCTATTTAGTATAGCAATTGCACCATATTCGCCATGTTCGAAATAATTGTATTCAATTCTTCCAATAACATTTAGTGCTGGTCGAATTTTTAAAGGCACTCGTTGATTTTGATAAAATCTATTGTGCCCTATTTGTAAGTAGAGCAATTTGATCGGATCGTTAAATCTCCAACATGTGTTTATTTCCACGGTGCTCTCCACGCTAGAATTAAACCAATTTCCGGTTACGTTCACCCAACTATCACCACAAAAGTTTCCGTGGAGAATACCAACATCTAAATTTTTAAAAATTTCTGAATATTCTACGACGGTGGTTTGGTTTATTGGTATGTATTCAGTCTCCTGCGTATTGTTCAACCAAACTGCTACACCATAACCTTGGTTAGAACTTATAATACTTCTTGAGATGTTTCGATTGCCTCCAGTTACAGTGATGTTAACGCCATCGCCTTGGTTGAAAGAGATTCTGCTCTCCGTTACGTTAACATCTCCTGCACCGTTCACTACTTGAAGACCAGCTACGTGATTATTATTAGATATGGATGTTCGATGGATGTGAATTTGGGAACGAAGGTTCTCGATAACAACACCTCTGCCATTGTTGTCGGAAATAACCGTGTCAGTTACATTCAAATCGTAAGTTTTACTTATTCCTGACATTAACCTCAAAAATCCTACAATATCCGTTCGTGTATTGGCACGGAACCTCACGTACATTCTGTTTCTCGTGGATGTGACACTTTGTGGCCGAGTGTGGTTTCGTATATTAAATTGTAATAGTAGTTTATCGTTTGCCGTTAAACCGTCGTATATGAATATTTCCCCGGTATCGTTTTTATTAGTCAATAGCTTTATAAAGCTGAGCGTGAGGACGTGGTCAGGTCTCGTGTAAAATTTTTGATTGCAATCTCTTTCCATATTGGAATATCTCGATTGCTCTATGGACATTTGAATGGGAAATGTTTGACTGGGTGTAGACGCGAGAGTACACAAATCAAAGATTTCGCTGCGATCGAACTTCTCATCTATATTCATTTCGTGCACCACGTATTTGACCCCGTCGCCGCCGTTGTCGTGAATCAGGCAATTCTCGATCTTTGTCATACCGTAGGTAGAATTAACATATACACCGTAACCTCTATTATTTTGTATTGTGCAGTTGTTTATTATGATTGGAGCGTCGGGTGATGTCACGTTTATAGCGTTAAAGGCAGAATTCGATATTTCTATATCTTCCATTAAAGGGGGGACGCCTATTATATCCAAAGTGCTCGTTGCGTTATTATCTCTTCCTAAACCTGCATTTTTAATAGTTATATGTGCCAATTTTGACATGGATGTTGGAACGTATAGAGTATTAGCCGCTGTAAGTAACCTTTCATAAACGGCGTTTTCGAATCTTATACCCCTCCAATGCACACCCGAATTTCTCAACTCATTATCGTCGTGATGAGGTTGGCACTGGATACCGAGGTCAGGGTGGTAGTCACATACGCCTGATCCCAGTTGTCTAGAATTCCAATCGCACTGGAAGAGGTCGTATTCCGTGCCTTTACACTTGGGTTCCTCAAGTAACAGTCGCGCCCGCCTGCCTGGTTGTCGATCCATCCAATTGTAAAACGTTCCGCCCATGAAGCCTAATTGCCTGCACGCTGTTTCCATGTCGTTGATGGTCCAACTGGAATAAAATAGAAAATAATTTTATAGATCGTCTAAATCAAACAGTATTCGAAGTTCTGAATTCTAACAACAGGACTCATTTGAAGAACTAATGAAGACAGACAATCGCATGATCTTACTTTCTTGAGTTTGAGCAAACGGATCTCCATTGTCCTCGATGTAAAAGCTGAACTCTGCCAGCTAATATAGATGGGCCGTCAACAAGACGTATGTCTGGAAATGCTTTAGATTGTTTTTGAGGTTCTTCTGTACTCGTAAATGTTATACTCCTTCCAGGCTCTCCCTGAAAAATAAAAGTCAATTTTAAATACTTGTGTATACGATAGCGATTGATGTATCTAATGTATATATTTATTTAACTCTATGTATTAGAATATAAACCGAGCTTAAACTTTATTAAAATTTAAGCTAGGTATCTATGGCTTAATAAATATCGTTCAAAAACAGTAACTGGCCGTGATTAAGTATCGCTACATTGCGTTTTTGTTTTAAGTTTAATGATCTTCCTATTCCCATTGTTAGGCCATTTCTATTAACAATATTACGTTTTGCAAGCTATCGTTTATGAACGGAACGTTTCCGTTTCGCACGTCCGCGCATTCGCGATACGAATCGCCCCCGCTTTACATCACCCGATTAATCGAATTTAGGTCTTGCAGAACGCGACTGTAGCAACGATAAATATTTTATCTATAAAACAGTACTTAACAGTCTTGAAAGAAAATGCATACTATTTTATAATCTAAATACCACGTTATAAATATATTCATTAACTCACAAAAGTACTGTTGTATATGGATTTGATATTCTATATAAATTATGATATTAGGCATAGTTGAATAAATCTGGTAAGAGCAATGTAACTCAACTACAGTGTGATTGAGTGAGTGTGTCCAGTGCACGTGCTTTTGTAAAATCAACTTTATCAATGAAACCTTTAAGAATCATTAAATATTTCCTCATACGCATCAGCACCAGGGGTCAGTCGTTCGTGACGGTATGAATGGGAATTGTGAAAAGGCAGGAAGCCATACACGTGAAGTGCAAGGGCGCATGGATACGTGGGCCGCGCGTGCGCAGGCAACTAACAGATGTAATATAACATCATTATTAAGCTTTTGTTTTTATAAGTGTGTATAAATGTTATTTACAACAAATTTAAAAATATTAATCAACTCTCCATTTCCTCCATAATGTAATTCACAGCGACCTTATTGAGTACATTTTAACTTCGTCATAGACAGGTAGAAAAAAATCGGAATATTTAGAGAATGCATGTGTCATAACTATAATAAACTCTCATCTATTTCAGATTTTTGTATAAAAGAACTTTAGTTTTTGTTCATGACATATTTTTGAAGGGATTTATCATAGAAAATATTACTAACTACTTGTGTTGCTATCGCTAACAAATCAATAAATACAAAGTTTCCCCCGTCTTATTCTAGGATATATTCCAACAACATAGCAAGTTCAATTCGAATCATCTCAGCCGTGTTGTGTCTGACCGCGAGGAACAAATATCTAAATTCTACAAGAATAAACGTTCATTTTTTTTACGACAGAAATTATTAATCAATTTATAAAACGATTCGATACGATATTTTTTGAAAGAGAAAGTATCGAGTTTTTGAGGATTTCGATGAATACGTGAACTGGTAGGGGTTTTCAGAATTTCAACTTTCTCGGGTGAGTCATGTAACTATTGCTGTTCGCTTGCACCATCAATATTGTTATATTATAACAACTGAATAGTGAGTAGATCGTTTAGTTACATTATAATTCGTAGTACCATTTCATACTATACAAAACTATAACGGCTCTATGAACGTTCCCCTTGAGTAAGTTCAACCACAGAAAAAAGAACATTCGTAGACATCATTTTGTCATTAGTGTAATTTTTGTGGCAGGTCGGATAGCCGTTAAGCTATCGCGGCTGACTGATATCGTGTAGGGTTAACAAAATCATACTTTATAAAAGGAACTATTTTAATAATTATAGTGGAGATGAATATAATCCTCGGACGAATATTATTTGTATAGTCATTTCCGAACGAAAAAGGATTGAAGATAAACAAACTTAGATTTATATTTAGATTTACCTTTTCCATGCTATATAGTGCTGCTAATAGTGTATAGATAATTATATATTTATTTTCAACACAAAACTATTCTACTTAACTAGTTTAATTTTACTTCCAAAGTTCCGATAACAGCTTTCGTCGACGTTCAAAACGCAAATTCATAATGAATATCGTAAAGTATAATTCAAGCTCTCGACCGACCGATATAGCGTCAATTGATTGATCATGTCAAATGAAGTTTATTCGGCTTTTCCTGTATATGTATGGAATAAGCTACATTTTGTTACAGCCTAAAGTTGTGATGCGCAAGTAACAGTCTGTCCATTTCTTACGTCATCACAGCTATATCAATGAACCAACTTTAAAATAATTGGGAAAAAACGTCACCCGATTTTTGATAAGAATAATATTGAATCTGCGGGTAAAATAAAGTTGATGCAGACGAAGTCTCGGGACATAGCTATATAACAATATCGCCAAAACAACAACTTTTTGATAACTTTTGACACATGTATAGCCTCATTATTTTTTCTATCGTTACTCTATTCGAAGTAGCGTATTGATTATTAAATATTAATATCAAACAGTTATAACTGATTCTTAAAGGCTTGGGCGGTCGGCAACCCTACGAGACAAGTAGAACAGACTAGAATGGGCTGAGGACATCGCAAGGACGTATCAGAGTTTATGATGAGTCAGGCAGGTCGATGGATCTAATACTAGTTTGAATATGAATATTTTGTTAGATGCCTAGCAGATTTAAGATTGTTTAATACATTCTTCATGAAAAGAAAATAAGCTTGTTGTTATTAATATGTGCAGATGAAAAATGTTTCTGTAACTACTGTAAATCTGTTGTCAACTAATAATGTTACCAAGTTGTGTAATTGTTATTGATTTTCTGACTACTGGTTGGTTCAATTAGTTCAAAAAACATAAATTGTTATTTTCTTCATTGTTTACTTATTTCACGTGCATACTTAGGAATCCATACGCAAATATTCGAGACAAAGGTAAACTAATCCGATTAAAAAATTAAGAAATGCCACACGCAATTTTAGCATTTTCCGACATTAAATAAAATATCAGCTTGTAAATATGCTGCGCGTGTGCAACATTAGAAGGTTTATGAAGCTTACAACATCACGGTAATTCTATACTTGTTAGTACTCGTGGCAAAATTTCATTTGTAATATGCAGGTTTCCTAACGAAGCTTTCCTTCATCGCCGAGCACGAAAACACGTGCATGTTGAGGTTTGAAGCCGCAATCTTCGGTTAAGATTCACGTGTTTTAGACATTTAGCTAAATCTACTTGTTTGGACGTTATAAGCATTAAGTTATTTTTTACTTAACAATTATTTACATGTAACTCCGATGAAATTCACTCAATGGCAAGAATCTTTTAAAGCCTGGTGGATGCCAACCATTCTCCAACCAGTCAGGAATACAATGAGTGTGATTTTCGGTTAGAAAAATGATAGTCGGTATTCGTAACAGGCAAAAGGGATCTGGCATCTTACAGCTTATGGTCATACACACCACCTTTACTTTTTGATTTTATTTTGAACTAACTTAGTAGACATATAAATTTACATTACATAACTACTTTCGTGAATTACACACCCATATTCCTCCCTATAATTGAATGTTTATTCACAGCACCTGCGAAGCATCGAGCATGTAATGGCCGACAGATTCCAAGTCGTCTGGACTTCCGGCAAACAATGCGATCCTCGTGGCATGTCGCGTAGAATATTAAATGAGCGTTGTTAAAAGGAACATACTCACTCAGTCATCCAGTCACTTCACTTTGCCAATATTTGGGCTGTATTGGAGATTTGTTGACACTAATATCAAAGATTAGCTAAATATTTGTGGAACACGATTCCCAAAAAATCTGATGATCCAATTTTAACATTTCTGAAGCAATTATGAAAATAAAAAACCGTAATTAAATAGGTAGTTTGCTCAGTAGTTGAAAACGTTAACAATTTGAATATAATCGATGTTCGTTTGTCATGTCATAGCCCAAGCTATTTTAGTCTACGCTTAATCACTACGTCACAAACATCGTAATGTTATTCCTTAAACGGTCATTGCGTTCGGTTGGAAAAGCCGGTCGTGATTCGAGCGATTTCTCCATCACTATTGACTTTCTGCTAAATTATCTAGCTCGAAACGCTGAAGCACGAAAACGTGATGTTCAATGTTTTATTAGACAAATTAATACTTTTGTCGATAATTCGGTATTTTCAAAATATATTATAGTTTATACTATCAGCTCACGTCAGCCTTTACAACCACTGGACTGTTGTAGTGGTGCTTTTCTATTGGAATAATAGAAATAATTACTAATTAATCAATCAAATTAAAAATTGAGGATACAATTAAATCAAATTGCACTTATCAACAATAGACTACATTCCATGTATCAGGTAATAAAAAAACGTATACCAACTTATATAATTTAACAACTTATGTGACCAAAATAATCTTGTAGCTTATACATTAATATTGTTTTAACATAAAATTGAAATGCATAACTTTACGTATTTTATGCCTGCGGGATTTTGATTAGAAAGAAATGAACGCTTTGAAGACATATTTAGGAAGGATGTGTTGACTTCGTAGTTTGTATGCAGAGGAACTTTGTACTAAGATAATATACTGTGAAAATTTCTTTGTTCAAGTTACAGATTTTTTACAAAACGCTGATAACTTTGCATAACTACAAATGTTTATAATACTTTTATTGACTACTTAAGGTTTTAACAGACACATCTAAACGAACACGTGTGGACAACACAAAAGTAAGCAATGTCTCTTATGGAGACGCAGCTGTATATGAATGTGATTAGTTATGTGATATTATATAATACATCTATTATCAAGGTGAGAATAATTAAACAAACTAGTCACGACTTTAGTCGTCGCATGCAATAGGTTAATGACCCGAGTGCTTAATGCAATATACGATTGCATTTACTTTTGTTTAATAATAGATCTATCCGAATGATACAGAGAATATATGTTTTAAGGACAACGCATTTTGATACTATAATGGGCTTTAGTTTTTATATGAATAAGACTTGTGTTTTTAGTAGTAACTCTGTTAACTTCCCAATATGAAGTCCATTCTTATGTTGAACTTCGAGCTACTACTGATTAATGCGAAATCCTTCACAGAAAAACCTTATACGGTTTAATTGGCTTGAACCGGGAATATCAACTCAGGGTCTCCGGATCTATAGCACGAAAAAACCACTAGACCAATGAAGCATTCCCTAATTGATGCCTATAATGTTTTGTAATTATAGATAAAAAGTTTTAAAAAAAGTACTACTATATATTTAGGTTGAGTTCAGTTGTATTTTATTATCTAAACAAAGATGTCACGCTTTTCACAATCACAAGCAGAGCGAAACGATGGTATCTCTTGGACCGAATGTTTGTGACACCATGGCAATACCATGTCACTGTCCTAGTAAAAAAGCATTTTTCATGAAATGAATACATCCAGCGATAATGTCATCCTATTATAAACACCGGTACAAATAAAACATTACAACAGCATCAAGATTTGTTTATATTATGAAAACACTAGCCGCCAGCCGCGGCTTCGCACGGGTGCAATTTATTAATAATAAATATGAGAAATGCTCTTAGCAATAATTAGGTACCGAGGTGTTTTTATTTTACAACGTTTATTTATTCGTTTATATAAGTATTTTATAAAAGAGAAATATGAATAGTTAGTTTATTGTTACAGCCAGTTATCCAAACACCCGTTTCGCAGCGAACGTTTTTTGTCCTTGTATATATAAGAAAGACACGGTGGCATTTTCTAAAGTATAAAGTCGAATTTTATGGTGTAGAAGACAATTTTAACCTGTATCAAATGCACAAGGTAACTTGTACATATATATGTATATGAAGTATATAAGAAATAATGCCATATCGGCATTATTTCTACGCAATTCAACGATTCCTGCATCGTTAACAACCTCACGACCAAGACATTTAACATTTAGCATAGAGATGAGCCATTTAGAATTAAAATATACTACATTTCAAATGATATCCTAGCCTTGAAGATTTTACATTATAATTTAATATTTATTTATAAGATGGCGCAACATATAAACTAGTAAGCTAATATTTTTTTGGTTTATAACAGCGATGAAATGAAAGCTTTTGTTAGTAAAGGTGTTATAATTAAACTTATTCTTATGATATTCACATAGTATTACTTATTTTTTAATACTGTTTACTGAGCCGAGCCCAAATGATCAGGGTGAGGGTAATTTACCAAAAAAATGAAAAAAAATACTGTGAGGGGTGCGATTAATAAATACGACAGCGACAGCGACACGCCACCGATTAAGGAAGTTAACAATAGCTTTTTGTTCCTTTCCCCTTAGCCGTTGTTAACAGATACATACAATAATTGTTTTCTCCGTAACTCACTCGTAGTTTGGTTGACTGCACGTACCGAAGTCCTGCGTTCAAACTCAAGGTCGGGTCTTTACTGTGTTTTTCTCCCAATGCCAAGTTATTTGTATAAACACAACGGTACCGTGGAAAGCATGTTTCGAGTCTTTCGAATCTTTCAACTCACTCCGGTCGCGCAGGATTTTATTATGAGAGTGAGGCATAGAGAGTGCACTCGCATTGTTTTTGCGCACACACTTGTGCGCTGCAATATCTGCTGTACAGCTGGCCAGTCTCACTTGGAAACGACCATGGCCGAAGTCAGTCACGATGACATCATCTTCATAGGTATGTTGTTTCTCATGATAATAAATACAACAACAATGTATTCTACTATAGACGCTCTGTGCGTATTTTAGCATCTGCAAGATCTTTTAATTTCGAAAGCAACACAGTTCAAATCATTGTGCAATAAGACGTACACTGAATGAATTTGCGAGCGGAACCCGGTGACAAATCAGGCATAAAGACAAACGATTCGAAAGTCGATACTCAGAGGAACCACAGTTCGAGTAACAAAAGTACAGTCGCAATGCAGTTGCACGAACCGAGTCGCGGTTTACGCAACGTCAACCTGTCGCCGGTCTCGTTTCATTGCCAGCCACCAGCCACCAGCCCGCGGGGCTGTCTGTGACTTTTATATAATTAAAAATATTACACAGTCATGTTTACAGCCTGTTTGATTCTGACCTCTCAGGCTGTTTTCGGTCGTATTTCGAACAGTCAGTTATAAATATTATTAAAAGCAAGCATGGATAGTTCTCTCCATGATTCTATATATGGTTATTTAAAAAGAAAAGTAATTGATTTATTTTTATAAATGTAATAGTTTTGAATGTCAATGTCAATATCAACATGTAGACGGCGCCTCCCACGTCTAGCGTCGCCTTGGAAACGTGAAGCGAATCTAATAGCACTCCAGTAAGATCGCACTCGCAGATATCTTTGGGCATTGGCCTTATTTGTACCGGTTGCCATCATTAACACCATTGCGTAATGTCTGAAACGAGAAATATCGAAACTATGGCTGCTATTTTTAATTACACTTGATACGATATCATTTCAACTTATAAGTCTTAATTACGAGAATATTACTTTGAATTACTTCAACGAAATTCAACTTTATATTTATTTACAACTAGATACAAAAGATTAAGCCTTTGAGTGTTTCGTAGGCGTAGTTTTGTACATAAGAATTCGATGTACGGTGTAATTGCAGTCTTTCTACTGGGTGAGCCTTGGTTGCAATAAAACTAGTCGGATGGCAATCTTGACAATTGAGTGGACTGGTTTATGTAACATCTTACGGATGAAATAAAAACATAAAACATCTGCCTGCTGTATTACTGCAGAATTATTATGATTACATGCTAAACTATTTTACATATGATTATAAGAGTATATAAAGTTAATTTAGTGCATAAACAACTCTACTTGTGTGATCAGATAGATAATTAAATAATAAAATGCCCAAATACATGTGATAACGCCGTATATTTCAAATGAAAAAATTAATATTTTTCAAAAGCGATTTCAATGCGATCGAACTTTATAAGTCCATCATCGACAGATGACAAAACGCACCGCTTTCTTTATTTTCCAAGCGATTAAGATACCGACGATAAATTTTCTTGAAAACATGTTGTAGTTAAATGTTATCCGTGGCTAATCACTGCAGTAACTTTGACTGGAAAACTGCTTTAACTTGGATAAACAATAGTCGGCCCACGAAGGGAATAAAACTATTCTACTTTATATTATTTATTGTACAACCTTAAAAATTCTCATTGTGTCATTGATATT
Source organism: Vanessa tameamea (assembly GCF_037043105.1). Classification (NCBI taxonomy): domain Eukaryota; kingdom Metazoa; phylum Arthropoda; class Insecta; order Lepidoptera; family Nymphalidae; genus Vanessa; species Vanessa tameamea. The sequence goes on from NC_087318.1 coordinate 13,148,134, forward strand.
TTATCACTTTTAGCACTAAAAGTGCGGGGAATGCAGTAAGATCATCAATGTAATAAAAATATAACTTTATAGTTTTTTTTTTTTTAAAAAGACTTGGAGTTCACATGTCATCTATCGATTCTGTAATGCTCACATCCTCGTTTAATTAATTGTCGACCCATGTTTAAATGATGGGAACATGTAATTTGTCCTTTAGAAATATGTCGGTTGTGCAGCGTGAGTATTGCCTAAGAGCGCATTCCACTTTCGGTTTACAACCACAATTGCAAGTTATTGAATATCGCATGATATAATATGAAGTATGCTCTTATATATCTGTACCCTGTACAAGTCACACTCGGGTTAGGTTGACTGTTATAAGTCCTGTGACTTGTGGCAGTCAACCCAACACGAGTGTTACTGAACAAAATAAAAAAGCTGGTATCTTTTATATGAAATAAAAATACGAGAACATGACATGCCGTGTGTATATCCAAACAATAGAATAAACTTAAATATTAAGTTGAACTATACATTCAAATGCTATTCAGAGGTAAGATACATTTTACACAAGTACTCGTTTGCAGTAAGTGACCTTAGAAGCTAACAATGGGTTCATTAACCTTAGTAAGTTATTGCTATGTATAAAGTTTCTAAGATCCAAATTCGACATCAGATAATGATGACTTTAACAGTATTTGGTGTACAAAAATTAAATTCAAATGTTCATCGTTAATATTTTTCATGTTAGTATTTATGAACATCTTTAATGTCCCGGTGCGGTCTTTATTCATCGCGGCTCACAGTCTGGCGCCAAGTAAAAATGTTTTTCGAGTTTCGACGTTCTAAATGCAAGCCTTTGTTAGATGCGCCGCCAGCACGATTTCCTTCACCTTTCAGGACTGCTGCGCCCCTCTATCTTTCTAATCTTCATCAAGTGAAAGTAAATATATTTCATATCAGAGAATAAGTCCTAAGTCAACAATTATATTCGCTTTATACATCAACTTCCGGAGTAATCCGACATGTTATAAAAAAACACAGTCATTGCCGACTTTGTTAGTCTAATCTATTTGAGGCATGTGATAAACAATACTCCAAAAACGCACATAGAGGGCCTCGTAATGCATAGCTTATCCGCCACGTTTCTCCATTTTGGATGAGCTGGTATATAGTCGTTAAAAATCCTAAGATATCTATTCACATTGAAACTTAACCACAGGCTCCGCAAAAAGTATCACGGTATTTCAAGTTGTACATTCTTGGTAAGATTATATTTACATATTTAACATTAAAGGCAAATTCAGAAGTCACGGTCGCAGCTAGTTGAATTATGGGCCTAAGAACTATGACAGTTTTAAATGTGTAGTAGTTGATAAAATATTAAGATAGCAGAGGAAGTAACACTACACCACGAGTTAGTCAGTATCGCGTGATATTGTAAACAATGCTGATAACGGATGAATCATGTTTCTTTTTACTACTTCTCAATAAAATTATATTTTAAACGTCACCTATTTTTCATTCATAATAAGTTCATAATTATATTTAATAATTGATGTGTTCTGCGAATGATAAGCTGTCGCTTGTGCGATCTTATAGTACATAAATTGTCAGTTAAACAGTAAATACGTTATCATTCGTTAAATATTACGATATAAAATTGTACAAGAATTATCTTGTAGTATTTTGCTATAATGTATCGTTACTTAGTTGATATAATGTACCTACCTTAGTCAATAATGGATGAATAGAACTTACTACAGTAATTTTGAAATGTTGTTTAAATTTACAGAAACATTAAACAAAGAACCATTTAATATAACTTCAGGTAACGGCCTTTGTAATACCTTAAACAGTTACATATTTACATACGCTAACTACTGGTAGCTATTACCTAACGTTCAAGGCAGTTCATTCCACATTAAGAGTTGCTACCGAATATGTTATGTTCTTATAAGGTACTGAAATAATACTATTATCGTTTGAATATGGGCTTCTATAGAATGCGTTCATGCATGACAATTAATGCGATATCGATAATGGTTTCACTATGAAATAAAGAAATTTAATCATAATTTATAGTTTAAAATAACAGCGAGTGCTCTGCGGATAGAGAACGTAGATATTAAACGAATTACGCAAATTCCGAACCAAATACGCATTAATACGTTTGAATGGGCTTAATTTGCCTTTGAATTACATCTGGTACCTAGGCGGTGGAGTACAACGTTGGGAGTTGTCGTGTCGATAGAATTTTTGACACATTTGTATCCACTAGAGCATCGTGGTAAAGAAAGCTTTTTAAGAGGAGATATTTACTTTTTACTACAATTTATAATAATTAATACAAGTTTCGTTGTTTTATAAATGTATAAAGAGGTAGTCTTATTCTAATGATTGTCTCGTTCAGTATTGTCTCGATAGTCTTATTCGTGCAGACCATAATGTTGTCAATGCGAAAGTGTGTTTGTTGGTTTATAGGTTTGTACTTCTCTCACGCAACATCGGCGCAGCGGGTTTTTGTCCCGGAATAACACGCGGGAGCGACGCGCGACGTCGGGAACAGACAAGTAACATATCAATTGATTTTCGTTTCACTTTTATTATATATATATATAATAGTACAATATAATAGAAACAATAAAAGTGAAACGAATATATTTATTTCACCTGGACAATTCATTAGTTCTTACTTTGTGTCTGCGCCTTTCGTACTGGATAACGAGTTTCCAATTCCAATATCAATGAAAACTTTTTTAAAACAAAACAATAAAAATATAAACGGCTTCGTGTGTGTGGAATTGAGAATATCCCATTGTAATTTCTCTCTTCTCATTCAATAAATATATTTTATTCAATATTCGGTATCTAACAAAATCGACATCATCATCATGGATATTTATTTAAGGCAAAGCTTAAAATTCATTACGCCGAGGTTGATAAAAGAAAAACATTGAATTCTCGCGTTCCACTCTTACTTGTGAGCCGTACGTACGACGCTAGAAATACTCACGAGTAGCTAGACGTAACGCATTAAGATTGAGTTGTTAGTATGATAATACCTGTAATGTATACGAGTCATTCAACCGCCTCACCAACTATAAATGTAAACACACATAGTATATTAAAATCGAAGAAAAAATATATACAGACCTTAGTTTTAGGTAGCTATACCACGCAATTTTCTAATAACCCAGCTATGTTGCGCCCTATTAACAGTTCTTGGCTAATATATCTTTTATAATACTACACTATTCTACTAAGCTACTTACATCCACTTTAATTTTTCGTCCAAAGTTCCGAAAACATGTTCGTCGACGTTCAAAATGCAATTTGTCGCAAATTATCTCAATGATGTTGCGTCAATTCCATGTCATATTTTGTTTTTATGGGTCTTGTATTCCTGTGGTTGGAATAGACTACAGGTACGAGTATACAGTAGATTAGAATCTCACATAACCCGATTATTCCTCGCCATTTTCCCGGGTACCATTTTGAAGGTTTCCACTTCGTGAATAAAAACGTTACGTATTGAGACTGAATGAGTTTTGCCGTGTAACTGGATATGGTCAGAGTATCCCTTTACTTCATTCTTATTCACGCTATTTATTGCCTATTTAGTATGCCTGAGAAGATATTTGTGGAAGTAGGTGCACTAATGTTAGTGCTGGCTGCATTGAACGCAAAATAATGTTTCAAATAAAGTAATAAAATAAACTATGTTTAAGTACTATGGAAATGTTATTGACGTATAATAGAACCGTACTTGATGAATCAGAGGCGCCAGTTCGTTTCAAGGTTATAAATACTATCAGATAATATACATTACTAAGACCAATCAACCGCGACTTAACTGTACATAAGTCTTTGAGTTCACAGACATTAGTAGGTAAGCCTCAGAACAATCAAATCATAAAAGCAATATAGTTTAGTGGTCTGTGGTCTAATTAAGTAACTACACGGGCCAATAGTTCAATATATCTTGGAATTGTTATCGACGAAGTAATTGATAATTATAAAAAGGTGTTAATTTATTAGGTCACTGTTTAGACATACCATAAGACATATACCTACAAATAATTATAACAATTTAAAAATAAGCGTTTCGTTATACTATTGAAGCACCTAAATTCGGTCCGTTTATCACGAAGTGATGCCCAACGTTGAGTTTATTTAGGGCTTTTATCAAAATCGTGTCAAGATCTATAAACAAAGATAACTCTATCCTTTGTATGTGACGATACGCTTTCCATCGAAGTCTACATTTGTCTACCTCGAGGTTATACTCGTGGCGTGGAGGTGGATGACGCAGGAACATATCGGAATGCCCGTTGTCAGATTATTCTGCCGCCGAAAGATCATGCTGTATTTACTTACGATTAGGATGATGACCAATTATGTTTCTTTTTGTTATATTTAGGAAAGGTCGTGATCTGAATTTGTACCTTTTCAAGAATTCATACGCAACTACACTTAATTTATTGTGAAAAGTTTTCTGAGTTCTCGGTGGTCACGTAGACACTCCTGGTTACTAGTTTACTTAAACTATAAAAATTTATCAATTATTATTAACTTTTTATCATTGTAACAGTATTATTTTTAGGTAGGTTAATCAGTGCTATTCTATAAGAAAAATATGTAGAATATTTTATGTCCTCGTATCGTTTGGTCAGGAATTAATTAATTTACTGATAAAAGAACATTTAATGTATTATGTATTTAAAGTATGTAATCTTAACTAGCATTAACATTAAGGTTTATTTGTTTGTCAACTACTGAGATATGTAATCTTATACATTAGAATTCTTTACTGACAAGACAGTAAACCAAATTAATATAAATAACATTTCCGAGTTTTGTTAGTCTAGATATTTTAAGTTATTTTAGTTTGTTAATTCTTAGGCAGGCGGACATCTTTATCGACATCGCTGCTTTACATTAATTTCATAATTTGTAAACTTTACTTTTAGTTATAAAAGTTAATAATTACTTTTATGATTAATAACAGAATCATCGAAATCTGACTACTCTGCGAAAACATTTGTGCGCCAGTCGCCTATAAAATATAAAAAAAGTTACGCTAAGGCTACGTTAAAAGTTAGTTATTAAAAATAAACAAAAATGATAAATGATTTTTATAATCCATATTTAATTACAATTTGTTTCAAAAGAGTGAACATAAATATATTTGCTGGCTGTTCATTCTTTTAAGCGTTCTTTAAATTTGGATTTATTTATAATTTTTTTTTTGTGATAGGTATGTAACATTTGAACACATGCGTTACTCGTACAAAGAGGTACAAGGGAAACCTCTTTGTGTCAGAGCCAGTTTATTTCGATACGCCATAATTATAAACAAACATACATTTTCGTTTCGTTTTATTTGCATTTTCTTAGAACTATATTAACCAGATGTATTAGTACCGATTTATTACTTAAATGTAACCAAATAACCAAGTAATCTAATTGATTTCAATTACCAGAAAATAAACTAAGATTTTTTGTTTCATCGTTTACTACGTTAACATTTAAAAAGTAAGAGTCGAAATTCTTGAGTCACGTAATAAAAGTGATCGTTCACCCTTCCTGTTAGCTTGGTTTTTGTGACACGTTCCATCGGGTTTTTATGCATATATCGAAAACCGGTTTCGTTAAAAAAACTTCACCCGGACAAATAGTGAAAGGAACCCTTTCTTTATATGAAGCCATATCCCAACGTACTTGCCGTTACATAAAAAACTGTATCATTTTTTGTAAACATTTACACCTATAACCACGTACATCATTCGTTCGTTTACGACTGACGTCACTACATAAAAAAAACTTGCGCTTCTAACTCGGTAATCGGTACAATGATATGTAATTACTAATTACGTATACATTATTCCAAATGAGAATTTTTTTTCTAATAATAATTAATAGTAAATAAATTATTATATAATTATCAATGCATTTATTCTTCTTTGATCCTATTCTTTGGCTAAAGAATATACATAAGTACCGCATTTTTGTCACATCATTCTTGCATGTAGGTATCAATGTATCAAATACTTAGTTGTTACTTATTATACAAAAGGAAGACCGCACCAAGGAGCCTTGCGGGAAAAGGGTACGTCTACGAGTATGACTAGGATACAGGTTAACGAGTGCGAAAAGTGAAAGAGGAAGGATAAGCGAATGATAACGATGGAGATGATTATTTAGTCACACGCGTAAGCTAAATAGCTGTTATAAGTGACAACAACCAAAAGATACTGTTAGTGGGAAATTTAATATGGAAAAACTGTAAATCATAGAGGATCATAAAAGCTAATTAATAGCGTCAGTGAGTCCCGTTAAGCACATGATCGTTATTAAAGTCGCAAGTATTTACTTATTTATCAATCATCTAATCCTGGAATACCAATCGCAACCCACAATCCAATTGTTTTGATCATTTCACCCAACTTAGTAAAGCTATTAGTGAGGTTATGCTGTCGTCATTCGTCAGTAAGATCCGACTTGATTGAATTAGAGGAAGGATGCTGAGGTTAGGTCGGGTCTTTGAACATCTGCTGCGTGATTATGACTCATGATGTGATTTAACAACGTTATCGTGTAGGCCGAACTTTTGGGCACTATATTGTATATATAAGGTTATTAAATTTTTAATGTCTTTTTAATTTTTAAGGTCGTTATTTTCTTCTAAGCTATACCGAATTAAAATGCAAATTTTAGTAAAGATCATATCTTCACATTACACCTAACTATTTAATTAGTATAATAGGTTGAGTACCTACAATACCTATTCTGTGTTTCACTGTGTGACTACACGTCTCTTTAACTAGGGAAGTTTAGACTGAGGGTGATCTTACTACCTAAACGCAGTAGCACAAGCCGGCGGAATTGACAAAACAAAAAGTATCGTTCCAAGAGCCTTCTTCGACACCAATACTATAATCACTTGGTGTATTGGTATTCGTAGGTACCTGAGATGAGTATAGTATTGAAAATAATATAATAAATATTTCGTAAGAAAATATCAAAATGATAAATATATTTATTTCATTCGTGTATTTTAATATAGACAGACGCGGTTCAGAGTTCTTCGAATAAAAAAATATGTAAAGTATCTTAGACAATATCGCAAAATATTTATTTTCGCATTGTGAATTGTTTGCTCATAATATGAAGTAAGTGTTTGCTTTAGTGCAACAGGTGAACGTATCAATAGAGCGTGCGAAATACCGCTATCAGGGCCGGTGCGCGCCCTTATCAAGGAATCGTATTATTTATCGAGTGTTATCAAACGAAGGGACTGTGTTAGTCTCATGATTTGATATTATATTATATAAAAACATTTTAGCTAAAATTACAACAAAAATATTTTTAAAAAAACAACACGTTTTGCAATTTTTTATTGTAAACATACAATTTCTACTCTTGTAAATAAACGGCCGAATAAGCATCGTGATTCGTGACTCACAGACGACTTGACACATATGAACACTAGAATATTTTGATTAGGTAAAGCGAGTCATTACAACGGTGTCTTATTTTTATCTTATTGGAATCGAATTTGAAATGAAATGACGCTAGTCTCACGGAATATGATTAAGGTTTATAAATAATTAGTTAATGACTCGATGACGTGACTAATAGCGAATGTTGAAGAAAGTCACTTTTATAAGACTAGATAGATTTTAATAGCATAAAATGTTTTTGTAAATCCAAAAAATATAAGAGACAAGAGACAAATTAAAATATAAGACAGAAAATGATGTATTCATGTATACCGATCGACTACGTAAAAACTGAAAACCAATCTTGGTACTTATATTTGTGTATTATAGCCTAGCTAAAAGAAAACATTTGTAACTTACTTTATTACTATAATTATGACTGAATAAACACAAAATAGCAAGCTATGTTCTTAGTGATCCAGGATAACACAGCCCCATCTTAAGTACTACAAGCGCCCAGGTACAGTGATTTGGTGATCTTCCTCACCTCAAAAATGTTTTTAAGAGACCTTCTCGGGCGACTCACCGTTGGTTCTACACTTAACTACCATCAGCGAGGCTCCGAGGTGCGAATGCAATATGGATTAAGACAACAAATAAAATTGTTTTACTTACAACAGCAACGAGTTTTCCACGCACGGTGATTCCAATCATGGGGGCGAATCTCACTTCTACTCCAGGCTCCACCACTAATACAGCTTCTCTCTCCACGAGTAGGTCATCTCTAAGAAGATACGGGCTACCTTCGGTTTTCCAAACTGTTTTGCCACCGGCCACAACACCACCGGACAACTCAGTAAGCCCTAATGATTTGTTTAACATATATGGGTCCGTCTCTTCCACGCGAAACTCTTGACCATTACACCACATAAAACACAAAATCACCACCAAAAGTGTCCGCCACTTGTATTTCGTGTCACTAAACTGACTATGTCTCTTCTGCACCCCCATTTCTTTAAACATTATTAAACACTAAAATTCATTTCACTAATAAAATTGACTTCTAATTGTTAACAACTATTACACCTCAGCAAAAGTAACACAGGTACACAATATTTGGAAAACATATCGATAGGAAATGGTTTCTACATTTAAATAGAGGAATAAGTGTCTTACTTGTATTTGTAGACGTGTTTGTCAAATAAAGTACTACCAAAACAACTAAACAAAGGTGGGGCTTTGTAGCTACGAAAAATAAGCGAAAACACGCGCCACCGAGCGACCGTTGAACAAAGTAGTTCGGCCGGTTTTCGTATTGTACGAAGAGTTCCTCCTCCCTCCCCTTCCTCTTACCTTTTTGTTTTACCAAAGCCTCCTCCCACCCTTCAAGTTCCAATACAATACGTTCACATGATATAATAAATTCATTCATTCGCCTTTCACTTTATCATTCATTTATTTTAAATTACACTCAGTCAGTATAAATCCGTTCAGTTATGTTTACTCTTAGTTTTAAGATAATGATATGGGTTTATAATATATAATTTATTCAAAAGTTTTTTATTGAAAAAATAATATATTATTTGGAAATATAAATTTAAACATTTAAATCAACATCATTCATTTTTATTTATAGTACTGGCAACATTAGCCAGCAATAGTCAATCAATTTCATTCGTTCCTTAAGTTCTTTCTTTACCATTCAATCATCAACTTCATTGATCCGTTTTTCATATTTTGAATAAAATAAAAATAGATTTAAGATCAGTATCATAAAATATTATAGAACATAAAATTTTAAATAAAATTCACGTCCATTCAACGTTTTAAAATATGTAAGTACTCAAAATTTGTGGTTATAAACTTCATTTATAATTTCGGGTGTCGTGGCATCATTATTGACGTGACGACATCTTGTTTAGTCTTTGTATATATGTATTTCGTCGCAAACTTTACTGGTTATTTCTTATAGTGTAAAATTTCATTATAGAAATAAATACCATGAGCTCAGGAGGAACTCGCGTGTATGTGGGCGGTCTCGTGGAGGGTATCAAAAAAGAAGATTTGGAACGAGAGTTCGATAAATACGGCAAGCTTAACTCCGTGTGGGTCGCACTTAACCCTCCAGGCTTTGCTTTCATTGAATTTGAAAACATGCAGGAGGCTGAAGACGCTTGTAGCGCGATGAATGGTTTTGAAATGCTAGGCGCGACATTAAAAGTAGAGTTATCGAGAAAAAGAGACGGTCCTCGTCGCGGCGGCGGTAACTTTAGAGGCGGTCGCGGGGGTAATTTCAGAGGACGCTCATTCGGAGGTTCCCCGGGTGGTCGATCTTTCGGGGGCGGGCGACCTTTTAACCGTAACAGCCAAGGTAACGGATATGGTTCAGGCAACGGTGGAAATTTCAGATCTAGGTCACCACTCTCTCGATTTTAATTTAATTCTAGCATTTAGTTAGGTTTAGTGTTATCGTAATCTGAAGCCTTCCAAGTGTTAAAAATTCAATGTCTGTTTAATACTGGGGGTTAATGCTTCAAATATTGATAATGAAGTTGATGTCTCAGGAATTAGAGGTAAAGTATAAGATTTTTTTGCTTTTAGCTTTATAGTCCTAAGGAAGTAAAATCTTTACAAGTCTACATGTGCATTGCATAATTCAATTACTAAAAGACATATCCATAGTGGTTATATTCTAGTAATTTTTGTTGTCTCGTCCATAGTAAGGTTAACCACGCTTTAATTGCAAGATCGAGTGTGAGTAGATTTAATAAATAGAAAAAAGTAAATCTACCTACCTAATACCATAAAAAATAAATGTGACAACAATGTGGACCTTGCAAGGTTTTACTTCAACATGATTGTCTTTATAGTAATTAATGAATTTAAAGTGAAACAGTTAAAAAGTGTATAAAACAGATAATCGTTATTTAATAACAACACAATATATAGAAGTTGCTCTAATTCTAAATTATCAAACATTAAAAACATAACCTCAATTATGTCTAACCTCACAGCGGTAATAGAATAGCTTTTTTGCAAAACACCTGTTATTTACTTATTTAAATGTTATAGTAAACTGAATTAATTGTTAAGAGGGTTTAACGAAGATTGTAATAATGATGCTAGTACTCGATTGTGTAATTATAATGCATTAGCATTTGGGTGGGATACAGAATCAAGTTTGCTGGGTCAAGTCATATATTTAGTCGAAATATCCAACTTGATCCATCAAATGTATATCCTGATGGTATTACAACAAACCTACAGTATGATAAATTTATAAAAAATATATAAGTAATTGTACTTTAAATTGTGAAACAAACTTCGGTGCTTAAAATTGTAGTAGATTGTATTGTGTATGAATGGAAGTGGTTGAAAATATAATTTAGATTTATTACAATATCCTCACATATCAAACGAATGCTCTCGATCTGTTCAGGCATCAATAGTCTGCTATTTAAACAAGTGTCTCATTAACTAAATATGAGAGTTATTCAATAATTTAAAAACAATTATAGAAGCACTTTTTTTAATTAAATTAAATTAAAAATGAAAAAATCATTGTTTATTCACAATTAGTATTTTGATATAATAGTGTTTTATGTATACTTGTGAATTTTTTTTCATGTTTTCATTTTAAATGTATTTCTCCATCAGAATATAAAATATGAATTGTATTATTCGCATTGGTGGTATTACGTTTTATTTGGAGACTTTTTTCTTGGTTAAACAGTATAATCTATATTATCTACAATTAAGGTCATCAAATTAGATTGCACAGTTGTTTGTGTTACATATTTGTGAGATTTATAACTTTTGAAGCAAGCATTTCCTTTGGTTTGGTATATCATGTTCAATAATTTTAAATATATAAAGTAGAGAGATATATTATGAAACTGACACTGGTAAAGTTAGAAGCACATTTTTGCACAAGCACAAATAAGCTGCTTAAATATATTATGTACAATTGAGGTGTACACACTCTCTTATATCTGTTTATATGTCGGTCAATAGACCGCATATTAAATATATAAAAAGTTCTTTATCACATTATTTTTATAAATAATGATTATTTTGTTTTAATATAATTATAATATTAGGTTGACATTTTTAGGCTGTCTTGTGACCTTATCTATAAAGCCTTAAAACTTGTAATGAACTCTATTTATTCAATGTACAAATTTTTACGCGCGACGCTAACACCTTGCGTCATCTATTGTTTCTTAATTAATTATGTACATTTAAAATCACAGGTATATTCTTTTATGAATGTCACTTATTAACACAATCATTATTTAATTGACAGTAAATTTAAGCCAGGTTTGTGTAAAATGCATGATATATCATGACACTATTAAAAATTTTACCAAACAATGAACTGATTTTTTTTAAATCAGTTCATAAATGGCAGAGTTCTGAGGTAAAAAACATTGAAAACCAAAAAAGCCAAATGAGATATATGATAAAAATAGAGTACAAATCTACCGTAGGTATTTGATATACACTGTAATGGATATTTTTGTTTGTTTCAGGTCCTCGGAATAATTTCTAATCTCGAGTCTTCTATAACATCGAGGCAAATGAATGAACAATCTTCAGTATATCTTTAACATTTTACCTAAGCACCTTATGGGCTAAGTTTCCTTATATATAAATAAATGAAAACACAAATTCCAGTTTGTATTTTTTTTTAATTTATGAAAAGACAAAAGTTACAAATAATAATTATTCCTAGAAATATTATTAATTATGAAGGGCTACTTAAACATGCCATTAGCAGTTCCATTTTGTTTAAAAAGTTTTTGCCCTCCATTTTCTCTAATTTTACTTCCTTAAATGCACCACCGAGATTTTCCCATTTTTTGTCCTGAACTAATTCACTAACAAAGAAGTCCTTTCTAGGAGACTGAGCTATGAACACTTGGATTCCAACAGACGGTTCGCACCTTATTGCTATCATCCTATCACCTGAAACATCAATAAATCATTATAAAACATTTGTTAAAAAAAAGTAATTACATTCGAATTATAAAAAAAAAGAAACATCAATATGCCATCAATGTAAAAATCAAAATTTTTAAAAATAGATTGGAAAGATTGATCAGATTTGATTAAATTTCTTATATAAAGATTGATATTGAAAAATTAAATAAAACATTTAATTTGACCTGTAAAGTAATTACCATTGGGAGACGCGAGAAGGCAAGAAGAAGCATTCCCCAGCGGTTCGACAGGGCCCGAACCCAGGTGTGAACTGCTGGCGAGCAGTTGCCAGCCCATACAGCGGCCGACTGCCTGTACTGCAGTCATTTGATGCTGGTATATCTGTGGATTAATTATATCTTAAATAAGATTGCTTTATTACAAAAATAATAGAAAATTGCACTGTTTGTATATAAGCATATATTTTCATTATTTAAAAAAAGCTAGCTGAATTCTATCAGGCCATCCTACCAATAGTTGGATATGTAGTCTAGTAAATATTGAACATAATTGCATGAATGCTTATGCTGTCAATTATATTTGTAGAGCAAATTATTATTCAAAGAACCAATGGTATTTATTTTGGATAGAACATATAGTTTATTTCATGTTTCATATATGATCGCCCTGAACACTGATTGTAACGCTTCACGTAGGACGAAAATACTGGTACTTTATGTAAGAAATAAAAGTATATTGTATTTATGTATTGGAGGGTTAGGAGGCACTGAGCCACCCGGTAGTGACTGAATACATAATTGATATACATATGTATTGTGGGATAATATGAACAATTATATACACCGCCGGTGCGCCGCACACGTGAAGGTACACGCGAAGGTACATACACAGCCCGCGGCTCATGCCACACACGGTCGTCTGGCCGCGGGTAACAAAACGAAGTCACTTTCGCGTTTATAATATTAGTTAGGATTAGGATTACGGCCACTGAATTATACACCACCTACACAGATGGATTTGCACAAAGTCTCCAGTAATGCATTGTTCGGTTCATAATCATCAAAATCATACAAATTTCTTAAGTTTTAGTTTTAATAGTATTCTTGGGCAAACTATTGTAGTTCAACTTGGCGGTCGGGCTTCGTGCAAGCCCGCCGGGGTACCACCCGACACCCACTCGTCAGTTCTTAGTATTGCTGTGTTCCGGTTTGTAGGGTGATTGAGGATAACTGCAGGCACAAGGGACATAACATGTTAGCTCCCAAGTCTGGTGGCATATTGGTGTTATGTAAGGAATGATAAATATTTCTTACAGCGCCAATGTCTGGGCGGTGGTGGCTACTCACCAGGGGGCCCATTAGCCCGCCCGCTTAGCTATAATGACATACAACAAGTTACATACTTGACAGTAAATGAGATCTCGTAGCTCCTGGAGTTCGTAAGACAAATGTCTCACTTTTCCGTCCCGACATATGCACTTCAGTGTTTTTTCCCCGACGTGAACTACTAATGACGTTCTGCAGACGGCGTCGTATCTGTTTGGTAATAAGAAAGGAAACAAACCATAAAACAGCTAGCTTTATTTGTATCCTTGAAAGTGAAATGGTCCTTGGGAGGTTCCTGTATATTTCAAATATTTTTACTATTATCAAGTGCAATATCATTTGTACGACATAAAAAAAGTTAAAACCAAAGTATATTAACATTCATACAAACTAGGGTTGATATTTTTTAACATATTCAAACTAATAACTGTAACAATTAAAACGAAAAAAAAAAAATCTTGGAAAGAAACAATGTTAAAAATATAATATGCTGCCACTATTTACCCATAAGCCATAATATTAATCTTCACACAGGATTGCGTAGGGCTGTTCAATGCGTTCCAATGTGAAACTATTAGAGGATCTTTGACCTAAAACCAATGCAACACATCATGAGTCATATTATATACCCAAAAAACCTTATTGATCTGAATATAAATAATTAGAAAATATCTTTACTTTCATAGAAATTTATAAATAAAATATTTGTTACTTCATTATATTTAAGTAGTATTTAAATTCGTTTTTCAAATTAACGTTTTTTAAGATCACTTATGCCGCATAAGCCGTTTTTTTTCACGAGATTTTTTAAAGGAATTGTGAGCCAAATATTGATTAGTTACTCGAACAAAAAAATACTGTACAAAAGTCTTGTTAATAGAATCCATAAAAAAATCCTAAATAACCATTACTAATACAAACAAATTATGTGACAAATGTGTGTTAAAATGCATGTTAATGTTTTGTCAAATTATATGTTAAAAGGCATGTTTCTAAAATTTTCTACATTTCAGTGTAAATTGAACACTGTTTTACCGCTAAAAAGAAGTAGTAAGTTATCATAAAATTGCAGATCGGCTTCATTCATAACTAATAATTTAGTTGCCATATATAATTAGACTATCAGTGTCCCTAAACGTTAGGGTATTTTTTTTTGTAGTATTGTAAAAGCATCACGAGGGATTATGTCGATTGGCTTGACTAGTAGTTTCGATTATGCACGCAACGAGCTTAAAATGGCAGAAACAGAGAAGAGGCAATAATGGAATAAGCGCTCCCAATGGAAGTTGATTGTTTCAAAACGTAAGAATTAAAAAGTAAAATTTCAGCAAAGCGTAGTAGTTTATATTTCTTATTTTTATCAGTTGTATAATTCCTCACTAGCATGAAGTAATATCGTCAACCTGTAGCTCACCTCTTTAGCGATGGTGTCGAGTACATATTCACTGCGCCTGCGCATAAAAAAGTGCTGCGCTTGTTGTATGATCTGCTCTAGAAGAGATTGTTCTTTGCTCATATCCAACAGTTCGTAGCGGTCTGCTGCCATTGGGCCTGTTTTAAATATAAACGTTTAGACAGAAAATAACTAAACTTCTTGCAAAATATGTACGATCATTGTTTATTTTTATTTAAATATATTAAAGTCTTAAAAAATACTTTTTAATATATCTTCAAAAATGTTTCCACGCAAAGAAAAAACATTAATAGGTACATTAAATTAAACACTATACATGATCTAAGAATACGTACGTGATACTGTTTTCGGCTTGGGAATGAGAATATTCCAGAGCGAATAGACCAAAGTATAATGTAACAGTGACAAGGTCAATAACAAGCTCGGGACAAAACATGATAGAATCGAACTTTCCCTTCACCATTGGGTCACCAGATATGTGACTGCCAATAATGTGACCGCCGGAGAGTCCGGCCACGCGTGACGAGTGCAGAGAGGGCGGGGGGACAGTTACCGGCGAGCGAGCGGCGCTTGGAGGGCCCGAGCGGGCCGGTGGCGGGGTGCGGGAAGGGGTGGTGCGTGTGCGCGTGGTGCACGGCGCGCAGCAGCTGGTGCAGCGAGTGCTCCAGCACGTGGTCGTGCTCGTTCTTGTTGGCGCGCTCCTCCGGCTGCGGCGACGGAGCACATCGAGACACACTAGTTACGACTTTCGTCTGGGACGAAGGATTCGTGAGTTTCGCGAGCTTCGATGGATTCCCAGCGATTTGCGGTACTCGTATCCCGGACGGCTCGCGAGGCCGTCCGGGATATGAATACTGTGGCGGGTGTTGTCGGTCTGATGGTTTCGGAGTATTAGTTATGCACAATTTTTTTTCAGAGTTTAGTTTTGTTCAAACGATATATGGGATACTATCACGGTATTTCGTGATCTCAATTTAACTGCATTATATACAATTTTTCGCCCCTGTTGGTAGCCAGAGATGACACGTGAGAGATCTCTAAAATAATGCATTGCAAATTTCAGTCTTACTTTAGTTTGATAATATATTTTTGATTTCTAATTCTAGATATCTGTTACTAATAAACTATAGCTTACTAGATATTAAACATACCTTAACTGCTTCAGAATTGTTATTATTTTGTCCATTGTTGTGACAAAGTCCTATTAATAGTTGGATACCTGGCAGAACCTGAAAATAATGAAAACACCGTAAAACATATAAAGTAGTGATAGGACTGCATTAAATATATCGATGCAAACAACAGCCTTAATACAGATATAACTTTCACAATTTCTAAAAACGTAGAAAAGAACGTGTCGAAGTAATACTGCACAAGACTGCAGCAAATATGGAAGAATAAAGCCATAAAACGTTAAAGTGGACGAAGCTGATATTGGGGAGCTCCCGCCTGAGGTGAGAGCTGTACTCCATGTGAGGCCAAATATGCACCTTGTATAGTTTTAGGCGATAGATCAACGTGAAGTACCGTCTACCTTTGCTGAGCACACCATTATTTTTTAGATGTTAATTTGGCTAACAAAACGAGGCTCGAAACATCAACTTCAAGAATTCCGATAATGTTGTCTAATTGAAGAGGTATGTCAATGGTGACTTTAGGCCTTTACAAAAGTGGTATCAGCCGAAGAGGATCTGGGCCTCGAAATGAAAAAGCAAGGCCGCTTTCGCCGTCATGGTAAAAGTGAAGGGCATTCCAGTTGGAGTTCAGCCCCGTTATGTTTAAGAAGTCCACAGCGAGGGTGAAAAGGGTTATGATGGCAGTTCCGCTTGCCCAAAATCGACAGAATTCGAAGGGCCGCCTGGACATCCCTGTGCCGGTAGTATACGTCCTGAGTGGGTTCTCCACTGCAATCGCTTATGATACACTCCTGGGGTAGTCAAACGAAATTCTGCATTATCGCATATGAGGACAGGGGGAAGATCTGAGTTTCCTGAAACCCGAGGTCCCAACCACATTCCCCACTGCAAAGCCAGCCACCATCGAGTCCCAATTAAGCGGATCTGAGCGATTGCAGCTAAAAATAGCGGCGCAGATAACGGTCCAGGCCCCGAAGTGCCGTCGAGACAGACGGCCGAACCCTGGACCTGCAGTGACGGCGGTGACGTGTTTAATCCGCGATCTGGTATCTCCGAAGAACAAGACGTCGCACTCACCCCAATCAGACCCCTGCCCGTCGGTTTCATCGAACCGACAGGCGCAGTCAATGAGGGAATTCCTGATGGTCAACGACCCGGGAAAGCCCAAAACAACACGCGTCCATCTAACAAGGGCCGATAAGGGCCAAGTAATACCACCAAAGCTGAGACCAGCGTCAAACCCTCGAGACCATGCAGTGAATGCTTTCCTAGAGTTTCGGGCTATTGTGACGGCCAACCGTGAGGTCCACTTCGCCAGATAACGATTCATTTTTATGAAATAAACTATGAACATTAAACAAATATTACTCACGGTAGCCATTATTTGATTCCCGACAACCATGTGTGGTATCGAAGCGTCGAGCTGCACTGCTTCTGCTGCCATCCTGGCGAACAATTCTTTACAAAAGAGCACGTTCTGCGCGGCTTCTAGCTTCTGCTGCCAGTGCAGCTCCGCGCCGTCGCCCGGCAGCGTGCCGGGGCAGTTCAGCGCGGACGAGCTGAGGGTCGCCGTCACGACCTCTTCCTGTTCTGTTGTCGAGGTAGAATACGTTTGTCATTTAATCACCCACCTTAAAAAGTTTGATTGCTTATGAGAATATCAACAGAGACGCGAATGAATTGATCCAATTTACGTAAACTTTTAATTTCTTCAAATTTTCAATTTATAAAAATAAGGATTTTTGTCAAACTAGGGGTTTTCCGTTGGTCTGAAATGTGGACTAAAAATGAATCTGAGATTATAATATTTCTTTTTTGATGAGATACAAAACAACAAAACCTCTGTCAATCAAAAACCAAAACTGAAATTCTTTTCATAAAATTACCTGTGATAATGTAATAAAAAATCCATTATTGTTATCAAGTTAGACACCTCTCTTGTTAGTGGCAGTATGAATGTAAGTCTAGAATGTTTTATTTTATATTTAATGTATGTATTTCTAGCACATAATTATATATATTCATTTTATCTTCCTGCCCTCCTTCTTCATATAAACTTAAAGTATATCAAATCTTACTCACTACTCTGTGTGCATAGTATGCTTAAAAAGAAGCACGAAGTAGTCTCTTCACATATTAATAAGAAATAAGACTAAGGTAAGAATGAGCAGAAATTGTAGCTCATTATAGTTAGAATTACCTTTCTGACAGACCACTGATATGAAAGCGACTCCCTGCAGTTCAGGCGGTACAGTAACACGCAGAGCAGAGGGAGTGGGTCCAGCTGCGTTCATACTCATGGCTTGTGCAATTTGTTCCTCAGGAGCCTTTGTTACCTGAAATGTTTTGATATACAATTTATAAAATGTTGTTTGGAAAAGGTCACTTTGAATTTCTTTGGTATGGAAAGTATGCATTTTAAGCAAGAGTTTTTTGTATGAACTGATTTGACCTCATTGACAATCATATTCTATCATAATTGTTTTAACTTTATTAAGTTAGTTTTAAAAGTACCAGTTAGATTAATAATTGTCAATTGAAACAATTTCTATTGCCAATTTTTTAATTATTAATTATTGAATGTAGGTAAAGTGTAGTTGTATACCTCAAAAACTCCTGTCTGACTATACTTGGAACCCGCAGTTCGGTAACTAAGGTCTCCGACAATTGTATTTGACACTTTTTTGAGCCTCCAGTTTTGTCTCAGTCGGAGCAAATCAATGTGGAAGTCTGGCATGTTACGTGTCATTCTCATGGTCTCACTTGCTCTCAGTCTTTCAACACCATTCAGGAGAACAGCCCCTGCTGCTGATAAAGCCTTTTTACGACCATAAACTTGAACCATTGGTCGGCTTTCTATTGAATCGGGTTGTATTGGGTCCAGGACCTAAAAATGGGTATAAATTATATACATAATCATATTCATAATTTTTTAATGATTACAGTTTTATAACTAATTCATTTTTCTATTACATATGACACATTAAGAATTTAATGAGACAAACATAAATTTATTGTCTAAGATAAAATATTGTCCGTTTTGCTTTTATTTTTTAGAAGTGTTGTTTTCTTTAAATGGAATACAATGCTATGTTGAAATATTAAAATTGACTTGTTATTGTTTTCCATAGCACTGATGATGAAGCTTACCATGTATCTTTTCTCTTTGGCTATGCTTAAAACATCAGCAAGCACACATACTTCAGTTAAAGCATTTCTGAGTTTATTTCTGACTGAATCCCACGGCCAGAGACTTGATTGATATCCTGGTTCTTTGTCTTCTTCAGACTTCACTTCAGAACTACTTTCTCCTTCTTTTTTGATGTTACAGAACTCATCATCAGATTTTGCAAAATCTATTTTCTGTGCAAGACGAGCTAAATTTTCTGACATAGACAGTGGCCTGTAAATGAAACAGAATGAAAGAATAAAGCCTTGAGTAAACATTTGATTTTGTAAGAATTTGCACTAACTAAATAAAATGAACTAAACACCACAGATAGTAATTAAAGATGTATACTAATTGTTTTTATACACAAACTTTTGACTACTGTCATGAGACATGATTATATATCGATTGGTGCTCCATTTAAATAGATGAAGTAAATGTTAATAAAGATCTATAACAAAAATAAAAAAATACAAAGTACTACTAATAGTAAGTAGTAATACAAGTAGTCAAAAAGTGTAATTATAATGTTTTTTTACAAATTTTAATACTTACGCTTGATATATTTCCTGTCCATCGTATGTTATTTCTTGTATTTGGTTTTCTATTGGAGCTTCAATTGATATGTTTACAGAATTTGCCATTTCGTAAATGGAGATCTTAACGCTTTTACAACATATCCAAACAAACTATTCCCTGGAATACCTCAATCACTAACAATAAGTGTGAATAACAAACGCTCTAATTCATGTCTAAAATTGTTTCATATATAAATAAAAAACACTTCGTTCTGTAAATTGATTCATACTACTCTAGTTTTCTCTGATTGTGACGGGTGACCATGACGTTTATAACTCAATATTTCAAACTGTCATTTCACATCCATCAATTTCGTGTTCGGATACCTTCTTCGGGAAGTACTACGTTCCCTACTGTGAATACTTAAATTATGTTTATTTTTGGAATAATATTCCAAAATTAAAAATAATTCAACCAATTTTATGAATGAATTTTTCTTTCAAATTTATTTTAAGCATGATATTAAATTTGCCAAAGTCAGGCAATTTGAAACAATTCTCAATATTAATAATATCGACGGTTTGAAGTAATGAATTAAGAAAAGGTTAGAATCTTGTTTAATAAAATTAATAAAGTAATAACGAACTAATAATACAAAATTAAATGAGTATATTTAAAAAGCTGGTAATTGCTTTAAAAAACCTATTTATAATTAATAAATATAGCACAAGAGATAAGAGTTGCTGATTCAATTTCATTCAGAAATGTATAAAATTAACTCAAACTCTTAAATTATAGTTATAAAATTAATCACTTTATTTAAAATGTTTTGCGCTCTCTTAAAAATAAGATTATTATTTTTTTACTTAGGTCGAAAGAAAAGGTAGTCTTTATTTTTCAGTGTTTCTATTGAATTTATTTATGCAATGTATCCGATTTAGTGGAAGTGGGTAGGATAAAATTTTGACATTTCTGAAATTTCGGTGGTTCCGTTTCGTCGTGGAGAAGAGAGTATGTGGGAAATGGTCGTGTTTTAGACTATAAAAAAAACTATATCAAACGTAGTTATTTAAGTTAGTTGTTCATAATTAAGTCATTTGTGTTATCTATAAAAAAAACCGTGCCTTTCGTGTGTGTGAACCTTCATTAGATATCTAAGACAGATTTGTGCCCAGGGAGGAAGATGACGGCTTTTATCTACGATAGTGTTATGGTTTCTGTATAATAGTGTTTATTATTCAAAATGACTACGACTACAAAATCGGCGAAAGTATCTTTGAAACCGATTGAAGTACCTAAAGCTTTGCAAGAAGGAGAGAAATTTATTAAGTGGGATGAGGTACGTATCTCAGTAATGAAATAGGATTTGAATGTTGACTGAATTATATATCTTAACTGACAACAGTAAACAAAACTTAAGGTTTTGTGTCTTTTTAGTAGAAGAATAAAGTTATGATGTTATTTCATTAATATTTAATTAGCTGGCTTGACTGTTATGTAGTGAACATGTTACAATTCGATTTTTTTTTTTAATTTGTATTTATTAATACTAAATATTTTAATATGTATTAGAGATACAGATATATTAAGAAAACTGTTTTGTAAAAAAGGTAAAAATTTAATTACTTACAAATATATTCTACCTTCCATTATTCATTAATTAACTTAAATTGACAACAAAATGAATAAATTATAGACATAATTGACAAATAATTATTGGGAAAAAATGTTAAATGGTTTTGAATCATTCTGTATTAAATTAATAAGCAAATCATGAATAAGGTTTACAGTTATCAGATAATAAGGATTATTTTTGAACACATTTAGTTTAATATAAAACAACCTTATTTATATAGTTTATGTTTTATTGCTAACCATTATTGCAGTCATTTTTATTGTTTGATCAAGGTTAATGTTACCTTTTAGAATGACTTAATATTAGTATAAACAAATATTAGTTTGTATATTATAATCCAGCGGAGACAGAACCTGCATGTTATATGCAGTTACCTTTCTGTCCTACGTAATATACAAATAAAAATGGTATTATATCTTTTTCTTAGAAGTAGGTATAAAATATAGGTATAAACCACATCGGTTTGAATTATTATGCAAATTTAAAAACAAAAATTTTTAAAATAATGTAATTTGTATGAAATGAAATCAATTATATTTAAAAAATATATATAACAAACAGAAACAGGCCTATTACTATTGGAAAACTGTAATATGGATGTTTCTTTTCATCAATTAATGAATCACAAATCTGATAATGTATCATTCAATACAGGACTCAGGAACGGGCCTCCCAGTCACTCTACGAGTGGACCCTAAGGGGTTTTTCTTGTACTGGACCGATCAGAACATGGAGGTGGAGATGCTGGACATTGCAACAATTAGAGATGTGAGGACTGGAGTTTATGCTAAATTGCCAAAGGTAAGGTCTTAAATAATAATAAAAACTATGTAATATATACTTTATTATCAAGGTACTGGAGTCTTAAAACTGAAGGGTTAGCATTTAATATAATTTTCTAAACGTTAGTAATTTATTTAATACAATAGTTTCGAATTATACGATAATACAATAATTTTGTAATACCCTTCCAATAAGGGTGATCACACAATAATGTATATACTCAATTTGCATACAACATGATTGAATATGCCAATAATAAAAGTTCTGAGGAATGAAACAAGTTGGCTACCTGCATTTCCCCGTGGAATTGGAATTGCGAAAGTTGGTGGTTAAGTAACCAGCCCTAATATGGTGTGGGGCTCAACTAGTGGAGGCAGAGTTTGTTTCTTTCAGTATTTTTCGCGGAGATCCTTAACATTGGCTCCAGTGCGCCAACTTATGTAGTGCCTCATAATATCTAAGTAACCTTTTTCCGATTTTCACAACTAATTCTAAAGAGCTTAATAAGGGCAGAATTGTCGATGGTGGTAAGAACCTATTTTAAACACTTACAGATTTACAATTTTCACGCAGCCAAAGGTAGGTTGCGTGAAGCAGCAGAAAGTAGCTGCAGCCAAGAGAGTACCTTTCATTTCCAAATGGGCGGCTGCTCAAAGCGCAACTGTCTGTTTTCTCAGCTGGTGCCTGATTGTTATGCGAAAACATCAATTGTTTAAAAGAGTTCTATTATTTTGAAGAGATGTAAACTACGACTATTCGGTTGATAAATGAAGGAACCGTTTTTTTTCACTTTTTGAATTTTATTTCGAACTGAAGTTACGTATTCGCGTAACGTGAACCAAAGGCGTATCTCAAAGTTTTTGTTTGGTCACTTTTTCATCTGGACATTAAAATATAAATTTATTAAAATGCCAGTTTTCTGTCTCTCCTATCACATCTGCGATTTCGACTGAATTTTATTTTAAATTATTAATTTTATATTAAAATTTTGTGGACAACCTGTACTGCCATGTACAGAAGCGAGACAGATGTAGCTTGTTTTGCTAAAAGAGTAATAAATAAAAATTAAATTTCCGAAACTACAAAGAATATTGTAGAACGTGCAACATTATAGACTTCTGATACTTTTCTAGCTGTAAAGGAATTGAACAATTTCGTTAATAGAATATACAACACAAATAGTCACCAGCCGATATTGGCATTGAATAATGAATCCATCAACTATAGTGCCCATTTTGTAAATATTTAAATTAAATAATATATTTAATGAATAAATTTGACATACTTTAGCGTACTTTGTGATAAAAATCGCCGTTTAAATCGACATAACATTTTTTTTGACTTAAAACGAACTGCGAAATAAATACGGCGGTTTTTTTCTTAATTGTTAACAACTTTCATTTTATGACAAAGAGTATAACAGTCACCGGTGGCATTCGTGTCTCAATTGTTAAAGCTATCTGCTACATTAATATGACAGTTGGTCAAAGCAATTAAAAAAATAATAGTACAGATAAGAACTACGGTGTGTTCTATGGCTATAGTTTATAACTTATTCGTGTCTATTGTCTTCACGTGGCGCGTGTGACTAAGATTAACTAACAAAGGAATTATCTCTTTATGGTGTTGTATTTATGTTTTGCGAATTTTAATTAGTTTTATAAAAGAGTTTCCATAATGTAATGACTAATAAAATTCTAAAAATACTACAAACGAAAGAAGCAAAATTGTCTTTCGCATACGCGGTAAAACGTACGTGTTCATTACGTAGGGCCCAGAGCAAACCCTTGTCAGTAGGGTTGCTAACTAAATAGTTTTTCTATCGGCAAACACATACTTCTGTATGCTGTCTCTTTGTTTCGATGGGTGATTAAATTAAATTGTTGTCAGTCAATTAGACATTTATAATACAGTCATGTTATCTACATATAGCTATACTTGGCTTTAAAATTTAATTGAGTTTGTTATCTCAGCCATACCGATCAATCTCATTCGTGTCTTCTCCATCCTACGTGAC